>NW_026896659.1:0-20000 GCF_033153095.1 Gastrolobium bilobum
GATCAAGCAAATCATCTATGCGAGGGAGAGGATACTTTTCTTAATGGTAACCTTATTCCAACTGACGGTAATCAGTGCACAATCTCATGCTACCGTCCTTCTTCTTAACAAATATAACTGGTGCTCCCCACGGGGACACACTTGGCCGGATAAACTGCTTAGCCGAAAGCTCTTCAATATGTCTCTCTTTAACTCGGCTAATTCTGGTGGTGACATCCTATACGGAGCCAGAGATAGGCCCCACACCAGGCAATAGATCAATCGTGAACTCAATCTCTCTATGAGGCGGAAGTTGTGGAATTTCATCTGGAAACACATCCACAAACTCCCTCACCACGAAAATAGTGCCAATCTCCTCATGACTTCCGCCTACTAAACCCCCCACAAAGACATATCCCAATGCCCCGGCCCTCAAAGCCTTTCTAACCTGCAACACAGATAGATATGGGGAAGAACTAGTAGCAGAATCATCAGCATCAAGCACAATCCTTTTACCGCAGCAGTCTATCATAGCACAGTTCTTTGACAACCAGTCCATACCCAAGATAACTTGAAGGCTGATCATAGGTAAACAAATAAAATCCAGCACGTAATCTCGGCCTTCATATTTGAATTCAACATCTTTACACAACACGGATGTATAACACTCCTCTCCAGTAGCAGTAACCACTTTCATTGGAGGGCGAATGTCATACATTTGCAAATTTAGCCCAACGGCCATAAAATCAGACATACAGGAGTGTGTAGCTCCTGAATCAAACAATACTTCAACATCCATATTATCAATGTAAATTGTACCTTTCACTAGATTCGGAGCCTTCTCCGATTGTTGACGGTCCATGGTATATACTCTACCAACCGTCTGAGACTCCAGCATAGGTTGAACAACAGAGACCGGAACAGCAGTAGCTTGAACTGCCATAGTCCTTGCTTCGTTCTGAGGACACTGCCTGGAGTAGTGACCGGATCTTCCACATTTAAAGCAAATCACCTCACCAGTAGCACATGGACCCCTATGCTCTTTGCCACATCCCTTGCACTTGGGGGGAGGTCCTCTATCAACAAACTTCTTCTAAGTACCGGGTTTTTTGAACAAGTCAAAGGGCTTATTCGCATTCAGCTTCTTGCCTTGCACCTTCCTGTTCTTCCAATAACCTGAGCCCGTTGCTTTATTGGAACTAGGTGCCTGGGCCTCAGAAGACTTCTTGGTTTGGGACACCTTATACACTTCCTCCACCTTTCTACACTGGTTTACAAACCGACTGAACTCTCGGATGTCACAATTTGACATCTTCCGAGACATCTTCTCATTAAGACCCCATTGGAACTTGGAGGTCATTTCAGCCGGGGTGGGTAAGGCTCGCCCATAGTTGGCGTATTTCACCAACTCATTGAATTTTGAGAAGTATTGGTCAATAGACATCGACCCTTGTTTGAGATCGTTATACTCATTCTGCTTTTGTTCCCTAGCCTCTCTAGGGAAGTAGTTATCCAAGAACAATGTCTCGAATAACCGCCATGTGATCTCCCGACCTTCAGCTTCTAATGGCTGCACGGTATTTGTCCACCAATCTTCTGCTTCCTCTTCTAGCATATAAACAGAGTAAGCCAACTTCATTGCGTCAGGGCACCTCATCACCCTGAATATCTTCTCCATCGCTTGGAGCCATTTTGCAGCCGCCATTGGCTCATAACCTCCCTTAAAAGAAGGAGGTTTATGTTTTGGAAAGCCATCAGTCTCCTTTCCTCCATTTCATGATCACCGACATTTTCAACTTGAGGTTGACGAACCTCAGTGTGATGACTCCGACTTCCGGAGTGGTGACTACCTTCACCCTCATTGTTACCCACTCCACCCTCTTCCTGTGAAGGAGGTGGAGAAGGCGTAGCAGTGTGAGGAGGAGGAGTGGGTTGCCGGTTCACGGGCCTAGGACCCCTCAACGTCCTCAGCTCAGTCATCATTGCGGCCATGGCAGTCCGCGAGTCTTCATTTGTTTTCATCAGATTTTCATTGGCTTGCCTGCTAGCAGCCAACTCCCTCTGAACGGCTGCAAGAGCTTCAGCCACGGGATCAGGCTGTACGCCCGTTGCCCCACGGCCACTTCTAGGCCTCACAAGAGCAGCCAAAACAGGTTCTGGCTGAGCATTGGTGTTTGATGGTCCGGGGTTGTTTCGGTTCCTCGTCATGTCACTACACATGTTACACAAAGAAATGAGTTGATCAGGCCCACACTTAGTGATCACAAATGCAATAATCATACAGAGTACTAAAACAACTATAAAGCATCAAACACTCAGCATACTCAACAATAGCTAACAGTTATTCCCTACGAAACTGCTCTGATACCATAAAATGTAACACCCCGTTCTAGAACCGGTTTGTTAACATCGCATTATGATATTAAGCGCAGTTACAATCACATGGGTTCAATTAAAATCCGGATAAATTTTTCATTTTAAAACGTACCGAACTTATAATACCCAATTTCGTGATCATAACCATATTACCTTGCGGAAACAGATAAATTAAGTTTAACATCATGTTCATTTTCCATTTTTAAACCATTAATTTACTTCTTGTTTAGTTCAATACTTCTACTATATTGTAGGTTTCTTCATTAGCTACATGTGGCTTCAAACCGTGCTCAAATCGGAGCACTGTAGCCCAAGTTAGGACCATTTGAAGCAACACAAGAGAGTGTTGGTCACAGGCCCAGCGCGCTTCAGCGCGCTAAAGCCTCCATCTGGGCGCTTAAGCGCACGGAGGCAGTAAGCATTAGCATTTCCAGTGTGGATGGGCGCTTAAGCGCGCAACAGGGCGCTCAGGCGCGCTAGCCTGGGCGCTCAAGCTCCCACTGGGACGTTTTAGCGCGCAGAGACAGAAGCATTTCCTCCTACAGTGGCTAAGGGCGCTTCAGCGCGGACCAGGGCGCTCAAGCGCGCAACCCTGGGCGCTAAAACACGAGGGGACAGTAAGCATCCCAACTTTCTGCAGAAAAGGGCGCTTAAGCGCCAGCCAGGGCGCTCCAGCGCGCAATCCTGGGCGCTTAAGCCCCCACTTGGGCGCTCCAGCGCGAGGAGGCAGAATGCATTGGCACTCGCAGGGGCAGCAGGGCGCTTGGGCGCGCTCCTGGGCGCGTAAGCGCGCTGCCAGGGAATTCCAATTCCCACATTTCTCAAGTCCAAGCCTAGGGGAAAATGCATCCCCATTACGAACCCCCAAATGTCCATGCCCCAAAACTAAATCCTAGCACTCATCCAACCTCTCCTCATGAGATTTAGCTAGAATTTGGACAGCATGACCTTTGTTTTCTCATCGTTTACCAGTTTAAACGAAGAGGGTACCTAATTGATTTTCAGCCCAACCAATTCAACAACTCAATACATAACAAGCATGCATATATTGAATTCCAAGTAGGCATCATTTACATTACATATCCTTTACAAATCATAGAACTTAGCTTACAAAACACTATGATCATTCCCTTGGCTCCCATCAACAATAGGTGTAACCAAAGGCATGAGCATAGGCTAAGTTCATCCAATGAATCAAGATATACATATGATCATGGGCTTTCAAAATAAAATCCTATACATGTCAACTACAAAAGGCATGCATAAACTCAAAGAAGTGCCATATTTCATGCATAATCCAGATATGGCCACTTGCCACCAGAGGCTCCTGCAGCATCCTTACCTGAAAGGGGGTCCCCACAACACGGGGTGAGATATACGAATATATCCAGTAAACCAGAGGTCCTTGGAGCATCTCTCCACCCCACAGTTCCATATCAGTGTAATAGCAATAACAATAATAATGCAGTAAATACATATCTATGCAAAGTGCACTACATCTCCAGGAGAAATCCCTCGAGCTCTCAAGCTGTCCTAAGGAAACTCAGATGCAAATAGTCCTACTGGCCAGCTAACTACCAAGTATGATTTACGCATCGTCATGCCACATACCAACATAGGGAAACACCATCCTATGCCACACCAAATGCATACACATACGTATAACAAAGCATTACACTATTTTATTGCATTTATATACACTATAATCACCACTACCCTTTCAGGGCTTGGTGGAACAATCAAGGGAATTACACCCAAGGTCCGAAGGCTTACCTCAATGCTTCAGTCGACCTTTGTTCTTCACCAATGTCAACAATACTCTACTCCAAAACCAACACCTACACATGGTGTAATGCAATCAACACATTGCATCCAAGAGTATTTCACAATCAACCATCAATTACTCAATTCAAAACACAACACAAGTATGAGCTTACCAATTCCAATGAGCTATTCAAGCTCCATAGCTTGCTCCAATGGTTGATCACTCACGGTTGGTCCAAATGTCTCAATCCTAAACATCACAAGGATCCAATCAATCATTCAACTCACTAATTGTTCAACATGCTAGAATACTAACCAATCCAAGCATGAATTTTCCAATATTATGAACAATTATCAAATGACTATCTAGGCTCATTTCCACCGATTAAATGACATTCCTAGCATTTTCCATAACATGCTCTAAGCTCCATTCTTCCTAGAACATAGCTAATCCAACTACATTTCATAAAAATCCCAATTTACTATTCACAAACCCTAACTCATGCAAATTTCAAGGAATCATGAGGTTCAAGGGTTAGAATCTTACCACCAATGGTCACACAACCAAGGATTGATGGCTCCTCAAGCTTCAATGGAGGTAGAAACTCTCAAAACCCCAATTTTCACCAAAGGGCCGAATTTTTGAGAGGTAATATCTCTCTCCACAATGCTCCCCACTCAAAACAAAGCAAGGATTATGAAAGAGGGCGAGATTCTAAGCGATTTAGGCTTTTGAATCACCCAAAACCGTTGGGATTAGCTCTCTCTCTCTCTTTCCCTTTTCTTCTTCCCTCTCTTCTCCCTCTCTTCTCTTCTCCTTTCTGGTTCGACGGGTTGGGTGGGAAATGAGGGTCATTTGGTGACTTAAGTCACTTAACATAGGTTAAGTGGCTCTAAGCGGGTATTGGTTCGTCTATCTATTTAACTCCAATAATTACCAAACTTTACCCAAAAGTCTAGAATATTATTCTAGGAATATTACTTTTTTTATTTTTATATTTTGGGTACTTTTGACAGTACCCATTTATACCCCTTAATTTTCACTGAGTACACTTTTTAACTCCAAAGTGACTCAGATTCATTTTATCAAGCCTCATACTTAATTTCACCCAGTAAAACATGTTTAATTAATTAATTACACTTGATTTCCTAATTAATTAATATGGGCTATTATAAGGCGCCTGCCTAGCCGCAAACTGCTTCCCTTTGCCCTTTCCAGCAAACTTCCTGTCTTTCCAGGAAGTGGAACTGCTCGTTCCCTTCGCCTCAGCAATCTTGGCCCTCTTGGCCTTACTCGTCAAATAGACATCCTCGATGTCCCGACACTGTTGCACCAGTGTCCCAAAATCTCTCGAAGCCGCTCCAGCAAGAGGAACAGCTATCTCCTCGCTAAGTCCCCTACGAAACTTAGTAGCCAAAAAGGTCAGAGTAGGCATAGCCATCCGAAAGTGAGCGAACTTAACCAACTCATTAAACTTCGCCAGGTACTCGTCAACAGACAACGAGCCCTGCACCAAACGGTCAAACTCCCCTTGCTTCCTCTCCTGAGCATCATAAGAGAAGTACCGACCCAAAAAGCAATCCTCGAAGAAAGGCCACGTCATCACACGACCCTGCAGCTCAAAAGTGTGAGAGGTGTTCATCCACCACTCATGGGCATCGCCCTCCAGCATATACGTGGCGAACATCAACTTCTGCGGATCAGTACACTGCATGACCCGGAAGATCTTGTCCAACGCCTGTAGCCATCTCGCCGCAGCAATAGGATTATAAGACCCATCAAAAGAAGGTGGCTTATGCTTGCGGAAAGCATTAAGCCGGCGGTCTAACACATCGCGATCCTCAGCAGGCCCCACATAGGGTTCCATCACCCCAGAGATGTGACCAGTGCCCTCAACATGGCTCTGGCTCTCGTCTTGCAGACTAGGTGGAGGTGGAGGTGGTGGTGGCGGTGGAGGTGGTGGCGGAGGGAACTGTCCAGCAGCAGGACCAACCCTCATCTCCTCAAACATGACCCTCATCATGGTCATGTTCGCCAGGCGGTTCGCCTCCAAAACATCCTCAGTGGCTTTCCTTTTCGCCTCTCTGACGGCGTCCAGTATAGCCTGGTTTGCCATTCTCATGGCCTCCTGGTCGGCTAGTCGAGCCGCCTGTATATCAGCTAATGCAGCCAGGACAGGATCAGGTTGATCCTCGCTAGTGTCTCGGTTCCTCCGAGGTTGCACCATGACTCTGCACAAGTTACACAAAGAATGAGTTGATCAGGCCCACGCAATGTGGTTACATATGCATCATCATAGTAAAACCAAATAGAGAGAACACACAGACACGACTCACAACAAAACATCCTAAGTTATTGCAATACATACATGTTTTCTCCTAGAAAGTGCTCTGATACCATAAAATGTAACATCTCGTGTATACCCGGTTTGTTAACATGTCATCGTATTAAGCCACGCTTAATTAAAAATGCGGAATATCTTTTTCTTTTCAATTATGACGTCATTATCCTTACCAAGTTGAATTACTTAATTCATTTCAAAACATTTTCTGTATGTAAATTGCAAAGGACAGCTAATTGAAATACCTCATTAAATTAAACAACTGAAAGTGGGTCTCTAATCACAGAGCTACAACACATAGACCGGACAGATCCTGATAGTTTGTACAACTCAAATAAACTTAAACATCGTCAAATCAATGTGGCATGGACAATCCCCATGCTCATCAAATAAACAGCATACTTATCAAGTCTCAATACAAACAACATGGTAGTGGAAAAAGCACAAAAACAAGCAGGTGCATCAGCATAAACAGCAAACATGATAATCAACTAATTTTCGCCTCCTGCCGCTAGAGGTCTCGGCCCCTGGGATACCTGAACCTGAAATAAGCGCCCCAAATGTGGGGTGAGATCTCTAAACAGAAATCTCAGTAAGGCAAGGGGTCCTCAAGGATCTTCCACCCCAAGCTCACTTACATGTGCAATATCAGTTCAAAAACATTTTAACAGTATAAGTTCCAAAATAGTGCAATGCAGCAGATAATCATGTCATGTGTGTCAAAACTAATCTACTGGCCAGAGAAATGCAGGAATACGTCTATTACTCACACTAGTGCAAGACGCCACTTGCACCCACCCACAGTGTCACCGTATTGTATGACGCCACATACTCAGGCTAATCGTCTAAGTGGAACAACACATACATATTAAAAGCCCTTGCACATACAGCTTAACAACATTTTCCAATTATCAAAGCATGTAAACACATCATACATATAAACCATTCCCCTATAGGGTATGGTGGAACCACACAATGGCTAAACCGAGGACACGAAAGCTTACCTTGCAAGCTAACTATCCAATGTCAAGAGTCCACACAAGCTCAAAGTCCACACGCAGCAAAATCACAATCTGTTTTGGACCAGCAATCATATCAACAACCATAGCTCAAAAACATATACATAAAGACAACGCTTCTCTTTTACGTTTCATGTCTTAAAGCTTCTCACAAAGCCACAAGCCCTTAATCACTTGATTCTGACTTAGTTTAATTATTACGGAAGTCCCACTTCATCAAACTAGGGTCCACAAACCCACAACATAGTTCTGTATGAACAGTACAGACACTGTCTTGAAATTCCCAGAATATCCAGATATTTGTCGAGGACATATCTGGATATTATATCCCGATATCCATATTCGGATATCACAAGACCCCATATCCGGATATCATATTTGGGTATCCATATCCGGATATTTCGCGACAGAATGCAGTTCTGCATTTCGCGAGATATCCTTCCCAAAGGTTCGACTTTACCAATTACATAAGCTTAAACACGCATTTCTAGGTGTATTTAACCTTACCCAACCTTAAGTTATTATCTTTTGCTCATTACATGCATCAAGGCTTCATTTTTAACTAAGAAAACTCAAGTTCAAGGGTGGTAAGGCTTACCCAAGCTTAAAACAGAGCAAGGAGTGCTCTTGGAGCTCACCAAATAGCTCCAAAGATTCAGACTATGAAGTGCGCGAAAATGGCACACCAAAAAGGGTTCTTTCTCACCAAAGATCACTCCTTGAAGCTCAAAATTCAATAACCAAAGCTCACTCACCCCTCACCAAGGAGTCAGCACCTCAACACAGAGAAAACAACACTCTCAACTCAGAATGGCTGACCCACACCCTCACAAGACACTCAACCAAGTGTTTACAAGGATTAGAATGAAGGAATCAAGCCAAAAGATGACAACTTGGTGGTTTTCCAAAGGGAGGAAGGCAAGAACAGTGAGGAGGCTGATCACAGCTCCAAAGGCTCACGTAGAATCAGATTATGGCCTAGGGTTATGTGCCAAAAGTTGTATTTATAGCTGGTTTAAACTTAAACGCATTGTATTAACTCTAATTGCTACGCTTAGCAATTTAGTCCCAAACTTAGGATTCTGAACCTACTCATTTTTCTAAGATTTGTCATATTTTTATTCTATTTTTCGCAACACCTTTCCTGTATGCGCTTTTCCATAGCCAGTATCAGTTTTGGCATCAGTTCTGGCATCAGTTCTCATTATTTTAACTTGAAACTTGAAATCACAGTCCTACATATTATTCTAGGAATATTCATGCACTTATTATAATATTCCGGGATACTTCATCGGTACACATTTATACCGAGTAGCAGAACCGGTATCTGCACTTTTCGTCAGAAAAGCGACTTTCAGTATTATTAATCACTTACCATAATTATTTAAGCCTCATAATAATTATCAGGATCAATTATGGAATTATTTTCTAATTTCTCATGATTAATTAATTAACTTCCTTAATTAACGGTGCAGGTTCTTACAGTCATCCCTTGGGAATGACTGTGTACGTCTCTGATAAGATATGTTTTGGTTCTGATGTGATTATTGTGTTGATTTTCGTAAATGAATTTATGTGCGTTGATTTCCACTTGGGGTCCTCCCTTGGGAAATACTGCGTGCATCTCTGATAAGATATGTATATATGCTCAGTTTAGTTATGATATTTGTTACGTGCGTTGATTTTCGCTTGGGGTCCTCCCTTGGGAAATACTGCGTGCATCTTTGATAAGATATGTGTATATGCTTGTTCAGCTATGATATTTGCTTATATGATGTTTTGTATATTATGTATCTGACTGTCATGCAGGAAGTGAGACCAGGGTATGGAGAGTTTTCCATAAACCTGGAGCTTACTAGAGATTCGTCTCGATCTAACCCCATTTGGGGATATGATTTCAAGAACACAGTTAATTGAAGAGCCCTCACGGGACAAGGACACTACCCGTGGCTAGAGGTACTAGTATGAGGATATCGAGTTCTGGGCGGCCGGACGCTACTATTTATTATAGATGTCATTTTTGGAGAATATGTACTATTATATAGTGTTCTATCCATTTTGGGATCATGATGTTTGATCCATTATACAATATATGGTCCGTATATGTTTTGTACATGTGTTCGTATTTGATGCATGTACATTTGTGTATTCAGATATGTGCATGTGCTGAAAAATGTATGATGTTAGACATAGTGGCACGGAGCCAGTTATGCATGCACTCATGGATGGGTATATAGTCCTATATAGATATCTAGTATTTTTGAAATAATACATGGTATAAACTGTTTATCAGGAACCTTTGAGAGTGGGATTGGCAAATCCCCAATTGTCCAATTTACAGAGGTTACTCTGCCCGATTTTTGTCTTCGTCAAATACGAATTAAATTAGGAGAAGTATGCAATGTGAGATATCATGTGAATTAAGATTAATGAAAAAGAAAAAAAAAAGTTAGCTTGTATTTTCGTAAGTTTATGTCTTCCGTTGTTTCTGTTTGTATCATATGTATGTAAATTGAATTGGCTCGAGACGGGGATGTTACAGTAGAAATATTTAACTCATATATATATATATATATATATATATATATATATATATATATAATTTTGTATCTTGACTTTAAGTAGTAAAAATCTTGCGTTTCATATCGTTTCTACGATTTACGTTTCTACCACTACTTTTATGTTTCTACCACCCCTTTCATTTTAACGTAGAAACTCGATTTTGAATATCATTGCATGAGCCTACCTAACAAAGAAAATATATATGAATAATATTTCACTTGCAAGAAATTTTAAATTAAGAATAAGGTCTTTCTAAATTCCGTTTGTATTCATATCATTAACCACCGACAAAGTATCGGTGGAAAAATTTACACAAAAGAATTAGTTTAGAAGGTTCCTTAATAATACAAAACTATAATTTAATTTGCATATCTATTTTAAAAGGTATTTATAGCATTTTTAACATTTGATCCATTTTATTCCGTTATTTTGTTAGTTAATTTGTTCTCTTAATAATGGAGAACTTATATAAGCTAGGATGGGTGATTTCTTAAAATAGCTTCACCTTTAATAAGGTAACCAATTTGTAAACCTCCTTGATTAATCAATAATTTTCAATTGAGTTACAAACAAAATAAGCATATATAGCAGCATGAAAACATTATACTAATTTTGAAATTGAACTCTAATGCGTAATTCTTTCTTACCTATATGACATTGACAAGGACATTATAATGGCAATAATTGAAAAACAATGCTTTCGGAAAATGTCATATTTCCATTCAAAACAAATAAAAGAGAAAATAGCTTCTGACCAACTTGTGTGGGAACTCCTTCACATACATGTCAATTCATCTTCATATCTTTTTAATCGTAACAAGCTTCCATGATAAGGACAAAAGAGAAGTGACTTAACCTCACATGCAATCGTACACGCTTATGAACAAGCAGCACAAGTCTATTCATCTTGTGCTTCTTTTTATTTCAACTAACTTCTGAATAACTGAAAAAGAAAATAAACAAAATACAGTGTGAAAGCAATCTACATTATGTATGACCAAATTCTAGAGAAATAAGGACATTTCCCATAAAATTTTCTCTCTTACGTGATAATCTATGTCATTGTCTTAAGAATTAGGTGATAATCTATGTTATTGTTATAACACTGGAGTCTCTTTCAAACACTAAATTAATGAATCAAGTAAAAAAATTCTATTTAAATTTCCATGTAAAAGGCTTCAGTTCTTTTATTGTTTTATTTTTCTGCTAGATTTCTTTTTCTTTTTTATTTCGAAATTCCTTTTAGGTCATTTATCAATTCAATTTGTATTTTCATTTTCTGATAAATCATTATCAACCCACATAAAACAGCCTTTAAATTTATTTTATGGGACATATTAGATAGAGAGAAAGAGAGAGATTAAAATTGTCAGGTTATTATTAAAGTCTACCTTAAAATGGATAGGGAGAAAGCCAGCCTGTTATCATATCTAAATCCTAATTGAAAAAGGAGAAAAAGCCCACAATAGCTGATGAAATCATACTGGACCCTACCATGTTAGATGCACATGCAAGTTTCGGTTAGGCTTTCTCTTAAATCTTAATCCATGTCTTTTTTCCCCCCCTAAGATTTTATGAACCAATCAATCATATAAGCTACCATTAAATGCTTTTAATTTTATAGCAAAATCAATTATATACGACACCCTTATATTCTGCATACCATTAGCTAGTATGTACATGAATTTGAAAGAGAATCCTCCCTAACTTTGCAGCCATAGTATTTTTTTCCCTCTCAAAAAATCCAATTTTTGTCACTTCCCACTAGGAATATGCCACCTTTGGTACGTTTGGATCTTCTTTGGCACCTTTCACCCTAAGGATTACACATAGGTGCAAGCATATCCAATTTAAAAAGGCATGCAACTTACTAAAAAAAATAAAATAAAAAAATTAGAATCTTCATCCCCTCATAACATATAGAAATGAAACTTCCAAGATGCACCGCTATTCTTAGTATTTGTGTAAGGTAGATATGGACAATTTTGAGACATGAGGAGCAAAGGGTTTTCCATCTGAAAACGATGTTTCCTTTCTCTCCTCCCGGGACCCCCCTTCCTTTTGTTAAATTATAACCAAAAAAAAAAAAAGATGGAAAAAAGTAGGCTAGGATGTAGGAACATAACAAGGGATGAAACAACAAAGTTACTTATTTAATTAAAATGTGAACTCAATAAGACATACCAGATTTGTTTGGTTTGTGCTGTTGGTTTAGGGATCAATGAAAGTTCCCTTCACAAGGGATTGTCCCATATTCGGTCCCATTGTTATGGAAAAGGAACTTGTGGATGACCTTGGAATGGTAGCTTTTTGGTCTAGTTCAGCTGAATTATAGGACACACACATGGAACCAAGTTGAGAACTTGTGAAGGGTAGGGCTCAGAGTGAAGCTCCAAATATGTCTATCCTTTTTAACCTCGGAGTTTGTAGATCTGATGAATTGTAGAAGTAATATATGGGTCATTGTGATGCAATATAATGAGGAGTTAGATAAAATATAACAAAATCTTGAATTTTTGAAGTTGTACAAAACAAACTAGAGGAAAATAAAATCTAATCTTTGCATCAGTTATATCCACAAAACTAAACCTAGCTTAGGAAACCACAACAGTTGAAACAAAGATCCATAAAATTGATGTTATACAAACTAAAGGTAATATTATATATTTTTTAACATTTTATTTTCATCTTTGAAGTTTTATTGATCTGAAATAGCCAGTTCATTTTTATTTTTATTTTAAAAGGGCAACAATATTTTATTAATTCATTAACGAATTTTTATCACGCAACAATAGTTGACTGACATAGACTAACTTGATAATAAATTAGACAGAGATATGAATAACAAAAATGTTATTGCACTTTTCAAAGATAAATGACGATTTAAATTTAAAGAGTAAACACTCAAATCAGTCTTCGAAATAGTAAGTAGGTCTTTTAAAAATTTTATATAGCAATTTGGTCTCTCAATATTTAAAATGGATATCAATTTAATTCTTTAATACATATTCAGACATCAATTTAATCCTTAAAATGATAATTATTTTACAATATAGCTAAATCGATGTCAAAAATCTTTATAGGACCAAATTTATATCATGGACAAATTTAAGCATGTACTCTAAATTAAACAAAACTTAAGTAACAAAAATGAAAATTAAACAAATTGAAAGACAACTAATAATTTTAAGTATAATAATAAATGTTAGAGAAATCATCTGGTTATGTTACAAAAAATCGACTATTCTTTCCTGCAGATACATGGATATCCGTGCATCACTTTTTTTCTTTTTCTTTTTTATAAAAACTGATGGAGCCCACTTGCACTTGCATTGTGAGTGTAGCATGATGCAAGTTTTTTCCGGTGACATAATATTCATAAATTCCTAAATGTTAAGCATGGCTGGTAAGTAAGACATCTAATTCATTATGCTTCTGAGCCTAGAGAGCAGAAGCAGTGGATTCCAGGACCTACCAGTTACCGTCTATTTTGCCCTTCTTTATAGTATAGATGCATTCTGTTAAAATTGATCTTGATCTTCGATCAGTAACTAAGTCTATGAGTTTGGATCTTAGAAATTTTTGTAAGAACATAGCTGTCTTAGATCTATGAACTTAGCTGTCTAAATTTCTTCTGTGCAGAGGTGTAAATAGACTAGGTCAGCCTACTGCCTAACCTATATTAGATCAAGCTTAACCTATTACAAATAAACAAATAAAATAGTAGTGTTATTAAACCCGACCCAGGCATTGACCCGGTCAGGGTACAGGGTTACCAGTCGGACTAGTTGACCCAGATATTTATAGATATATAAAAATATGAACATATAAATTCAATTATATTCTCCATATCTAAAATGAAAGGTTCACTAAATAAGCTAAAAAACATGAAACATAAATAAATAAAAATGCACGCTATTACTATGTCAATTTAAATTGCAACTCAATCCCTGTAAACATATCTCTCAATGACATTGAACTCATATTTTTCAAATTCAACTACATTACAATGACATATGTCAATAATTCAAAAAAAAAATGACATATGTCACATTCTCTGAATTTATTATTTCACAAATTGTTTTAGTATTGAAAACTGAAATTTGAAGTCACTATACAAGAGTATACTAGCAAATAAAATTACAAAAAAAATTAAAAATGAGTTCTACATTTTTTTCTGACAAGATGAAACAATTTTAGTTTTTTTTTTAAATGCATGACCCGACCAGGTCACCGAGTTACCGATTTTGACCAAGTTTGACTGGATCGATGCATGACCGGTCTAATGCTTGACCCAAACCGGTCCGATGACCGATTCATCAAGTTCCGTGTCGACCCAGCCGGGTCGGGCTGAGTTTTACAACAGTGTAAAATAGGCTTAGACTTTTAAAAAGTTCTATTTAGAAAGCAAAACATAAATTTTTTTGTACATGTCGAGTTAATAAGCCTACAAGCCGACCTACATCATATTATTTATTTTAAATAAAATAAATAAAATTATTATTTTAATAATTTTGAATAATAAAATAATATTATTTTAATTATTTTTTTAATTATTGAATGTTTAATATGTTTAAACAAGCTATCAAGCATAGGCCAAAGTTTTTATTTTTTAAATATAGATCAGATCAGACTTATAATTTAGGACCTACATAACCTAACAGGTCAAGCCAGACCTAAAATTTTTCACATAAACTTAATCTATTTAAATCAAAGTCTAACCTTACCTGACAGATGAAGCCAATAAATTTTATATATAGTCCACTGCACCTATCAAATTTGAAAATAATGCTTGGTACACAAAATTTCAAAGCATGTCAGCATCCAGCGAAGTTACAGAAATAAAAGTAGAGGTGTCAGTGTGTACAAATCAAAGTGAAACTACTTGTAATTAAATAATGCAAATTATACAGATACAAGGTACTGTTTGTAGATGTGTGTAGTATTATACAAAATTTGGATAGTTGAGAACAGTACACAAAGTGCACCATATCCAATCATGCAAGAACCTTAGTTCGTTCAATAAGTAATTCTACCATCTGATCCATGTGAAAATAAGTTACATCCGCACTACTGAAAATGTTAATTTGTGTGTACAAAACAAATACAGAGGCCAGGCATAGTACCTTAGAATTAATTGAATGACAATTTTTAGATTATGTACATATCAGAATTTAGAAATGAAAAAAAAAAAATTGGTCAGATAAATTTATCGGCCCAAAAATGCAACAAGATCCTTTTGCAGTGCTTGTGTTAGGTTGATATCAAAGAGCTCACAACGTATAGGCATCTCCATCTCATAGAAAGGATTCTTCAAAACATAGTCCGTGTACAATTCATATATAAATTTCAATAAACTTTCCATGTTTTGTGTCCCAGGCTCACAGACCACAAAAATCTTTGTCCCTGTGTGGGAGAAGAATCAATTTCATAATATCAAGGTCAGAAAAAAATAAAAAAGGGGTGAGGAAATCATTAGATCTTGCTTCATTTTGCCAGATGCATTAAACAGAAAATGGTAACAACTGCTCAACAATAAAAAGACAGGCGCATTAGGATGACAAATCTGCAATATAAATGCAAACGCAATAACACACACAGCCAAACATCTAGAAATTTTTCAACTCTCAAGAACTCAAGTTCATGACCCAAAATCAGAAGATGCACGAGACCTAGAGGCATCTAAAATCTTATATTGTGTATAGAAGACCAAAAGAGGACATTTAAAGAAAATGAAATGAGCAATGGATGCTCATTATCTGAAAAATGCTAGTGCATAGAAAATTATTACACCTACACAGTATGCAAAGAGTCTGTAAAACTAACAGTAACATTTAACAATAATAATCAAATACAAATGACAGTGTAAGTGTACAGATTAAGTGGGATTACATATAAAGGTCTTCTATCTACTACCTTCCACATGATATATACTGGGTCATGTCACCAGCAAGCTGCATCGATTACAACAAGATCCCAGCCTGCCTTCCTAATGATTCTTATTTTTTACTCTAAATTTTAAGTCATAATCAGGTGTCCTAGAAAATAATGATTTCTAAATTTGGAATATATACAACTCTGCCAAACTATAAGTTCACTAAATAACAGGGTTTTAAGATAGAATCATGATTCTACCGGTAAAACCCCAAAGCAATCAAGTTCATGTTTTGAACAAGCACTTAAATAAGCAACACTTCTGTTACCAATAATGATCTAGAGCTTCTGATATACTATAATTACTTAAACAATCTTTAGTTGAAACCTGGCCATAATACAGCTTGCGAACTGCAAGGCCTCATGCATGTGTGTGCATGAAAAACAAAAGCCGGTACTAGATATTCCAATTAACTATATGTAAATGATGTTAGGCATTCACTCTTCGCTTTTCACCGGTAAATTAGAAAGTTAACATAATAATGAGTTGAAGACTAATATGAGAAAAAATACCCGTCAGTGATTGAAAGCAATGAAGATCAAATGTGTCAGCTTGGAGAAGTTCAATTCCTGAACAACCAGAGACAGGTGATAACTGCTGAGAGATAGCATGCATTGAGTGCCATAAACTTGCCACCCGCAAGCTGTCATTGGTATCCATTCGTCCAGCAGACCCATAATCCTAAATGTCAAAAGAATTAATACAATTCTAAAAGAAAAACTTCACTGCAACTATGCCTAAGATATTTGAAATTGAAGTCTACTTTTAACAAAAGGTACGAAACAGAGTTAAGCTGTCATTGCTAACCATCGGCCCACTGGCCCCATGTCCTAATTATCATAAGATTCAACATATTTCCTAAACATACTGACAGTTCTAAGAAACAAATAACTTCAAATACCACAAACGGATGGAATGCAAAGTTATCTTGGTCATTTATTTAATTAAACGTATCAGCTGAAGCTGGAAGGGCCGGCTTGGCTCAGCGGTAAGCTTGCTTGCCGTGGTGTGTCAGGTCGCGGGTTCGAATCAGCCTCTCTGCAAAAAGCAGGGGAAAGACTGCCTAGAGTATTCCCTTCCCCAGACACTCACGAAGTGGGTATTTGAACTGGGTCGGCCCTTTATCAGCTGAAGCTGAGTCTAAAAGGTGAACATACGTGGCCTAATTAACAATGCAAGATTTTTAGCTCATCAACCAGAGAGAACGATGCAACAATAACAATGCTTTGTGCCACCAATTTTGGGGGAACATTAAAAAAAATAATTAAAAAAAAATGGTCTTAGGAACCCAATAGAAAATAGTTTGAAGTTCCCATTAGTGAGCAACAAGAAGAGAATTTAGAACGACCATACCTTGTGGTAGATCAATCCACCAGACTTATTGATGATGTAAAGACTGTAAATTGCCGCCATTCTAAAAACTTTTCCAGAATCTGAAATAAAGGTGATGATGGGGTTTAACAAGGAAATTCTCAAATTTAAACAATCATACTTTCCACAAAAACACTATATCGGATTTAGAGTACAATTAAAAACCAACTAATAATATTAAACACCAAATGAAAATAATCATTACAATGAAATATTTCAAACATGAATCAATATCCAAAACTAGGGATGTGCAAAATAACCAAAAAATTGAACCAAACTGTGAACTGAATTGCACTTAAAATAACTGATTATTAAAAACCAGCTCATGAAACTGGTTATTAAAAATCAGTTCATTAACCAAACTGATTTTTAAAAAACTAGTTTATAAAACCACTTCAAGAACCGAACATTTTCGAACAGATCCGATTTTTATTACTTTATTTCTTTAATTTTTTAATTTAATTTTCTTTTCTGAATCGGGTCTACCAGAATAAGTTTCGAATTGAACCATTTTCGAACTGAACAGAATCAGTTTTGAATCGAATCGAACCGTTTAAACCAATTCTGTTCGGTTTTTGAAACAATTCTGTTTAATTCGACCCATGCTAATAATACCATAAAAAGTATCCCATAACCAAATAATAAGAACGAAAATTTGGCAATTTTCTTGACAGAAAAAAGAAACTTGATTGGAGAGAAAAGAGGGAAAGGATCAAAAATTGATGTATGTAATGGTAGTGGTAGTCATACATCATCTTCAACCATATCACATTCCCTTCCCTTATATTTTTCTTTTAAAACCCAACTAAAGTAACCATCTTTTAAAACTCTTAATTTGACTAGTTAAAGCCAGCTAGCTTGAGCTTAACTTTGAGAAGAATTAAATACTCTGTGAACAATCAAATCAAAGCTTATATAAAAAGAAGCAATTAGTTTAAGACCTAAAGTTGATTGTAAATTTCAAATCAACCTAAAAGTCACACTCTTTGCTAAATATGAAATTTTGATTTTGCATATTCATTTTGAAGAAATTGAGCAGACCCACAACCCACATAGGAAAACCAAATCAACTAATGGCCAGAATAAATCTTATTAGTAAGAATAGATACCCCATTCCCAGAAAACCCCCAAAATAGAGAGAGAGAGAGAGAGAGATCATGAAAGCGAATTTGCTAAGGGCACCTGAAACCAATGAACGTGATGAGAATTGTGAAAGGATCTGAATATGGATCAGAATTTGAAGTCACTCGCAATGGAACCTTGAGCTGTAGCTACGATCATCATCAGGCATCACTGAGAGACTGAGACTTGCTTATAATCCATTGCACAAAACCAAATATAATTTCTCATCGTAAAAAAAGAATTATATTAATAAAAGAAGGGATTAATGAAAGAATTATATTAATAAAAGAATTTTATCTCATTTTACATATAATAATTTTATCAATTACACCTTTAAAATACGTGAAACGCACGTATATTCTATACACTTTACATTTTCTACGTACGTAAAAAATAAAATTATTTTCTATAATATAAAAAATATTAATCTCAAATAATGTTGTTTAATTGCAAATCGGAGACAATTATATGAGAATTTATGTTATTAAATGATACATCAGCCGCATCAACATATCTTTCTAAATTTCTACCAGTTATTTTTTAGTATTTTAAAATTTTATTATAAACTCAATATTATTTTTGTATTTTTCTTCCTCGTTAATTTGTAATTTTATTATTTCATTTTCTAAGGGTATAACCTTTGAAAAAAAAAGGATAAACAAAAGTATAAAGCTTTATTTTTTTTAAAAAAAAATCGTGTTTATTTTATTACTTCTTCTGCTGTTTTAAATATATTTATTATTTAAAGTAATTCCACAAAAATTAATATAGATATTAAAGGCATTTTTGCTTCCCCTTTGGTGAATGCCACACTTGTATTTCCATCCCTTAAACGCTCTCTTAAATATAATTATATTCAACTAAATTATTCATTATCATCATGTATCTAAAAAATATATTTATTATCAAAGTACTAAAAACTATTATCACTCCATTAATGACTTTTCCATTCCATTTTTTTTTTTGTGAACAATACCATTCCATTTACTTCATTTAGGAGAGATAACAAGAGGTAAGAATAAAGTTAAAAAAAGTCAATTAATATATTTTTGGAATATAAGAGTTAAAATGAAGTCGTAATAAATACCAAAAAAAAAAGTCGTAAATACATTTAAGGGAACACAGACCAGTGTCTCAATCAGACCAAAACTTAAAATATCTTGAATTTGTTATGTATTTTTTATGATTTTAAATAATTTCTTTTGATTTATACTGTTAAATTTTACATCAATTAATTACGTATATATTTTTTATAATTTTAAATATTTTTTCTCTTTTGATTTATATTTTTTTATATTTTACCTAAGCTTAAAAATATTTATGCTATGTACAGAATAATTGCCAGTAATATATGTAAGGGAAAAAAGTTTCCGATGTTACTTTAGATAACTTTATCTAATGTTCATCGAAACGACGTCGTTTTGGGTTTGAAAAATTAAAAAATTAGAGTGATAAAGACTATTATAACCCTGAAATAAATTAAAATTACAAAAATACCATGATTTCCATCCCAAAACGACGTCGTTTTGA
>NW_026896659.1:22500-243787 GCF_033153095.1 Gastrolobium bilobum
AATGTTTAAAATATGTCTTGTACCACTCAACAACATCATGCTTGCTTATGTTCTCCAATTCTTCTGCTTCCTTCTTTGATATATCAAAGATATACCTGAAAACCATAATATTTTATCATTAAATAAACCATCATTGCAGCAATAAAATGCAGTTGATTTTACACATTTCCTTTAAGGCTAGCCCTCTTTATTCCTCCCTGAACTTCTAACATTTTATCACTGGTGAATGTTGTCTAAATAAAAGATATCTAGCAGCTGAACCATGCAGGAACAAATAGCTGCTGGTTATAATACGTCATCAACAATAATTGACTTTAAGTGTACCAATTAGACCACAAAATCTGTAAAGTACCTTTTATCAACAATCTGATTCCACAATCTACTGCTTTCATATGTGAGTGACGGATCTTTCTCTAGCAGCTTTGCCATTAACCCATTTTTGTAATTCTCAAAGGAATCACCATCAAGCCCATCCTGCAATTCCAATATATTTCTTCAAAACATAAGTCTTTCATTCAGCAATTATATATTTCAATAAATATTTTAAACAAGGGAATTCACAAAAGCTAGTACAGATCATCCCTTGATCGTTCATTATGTTTATCTAGGCCTATTTCAGAAACAGGCCATTGAATAACAGCCATAAGGCACTGACTCAAGGATTAAGAGAAAGAGTACATGTTGTCAAATAGAAAGCACATGCAATGAAAATGGGAATAAAAGAGTCATCCCTTTGATAGTTATCTCAAGGTCCCAGTGCTGTTAAATCCAAGCAAGTAATACTTGTTTTCTGATTTTTTATAGCAATGAAAAAGTGTGGAGTTATAACCGTTGATTGAACGGCTGATATTATGATATATACAGTGTATTATAAATTATGAAGTTGTTAAAATTGACTCCCTTGATTTTCCAATCAATTGTTATAACTCCTCACTTTTCCCAGCAACCCAAATACTTTCTAGAACAAAGTTCTTTTTACATATTCTATTTTCTCTGCAATGAAAACTCGTAACAAAAAGAAAGAAACATAATTTTGCTGTAAACAGAAATCAAATTTATATTCTAAATAATTGTTAGAATAGCAGCTTCTTTATTCCTTTCTTACTTTCTTTCTTTTCTTTTTTTTCAACCTTTTGTTCTACATTGAATTTGAGACAAAGCATTTTATTATTCACATCCATTTCCTCCTTTCTCAAAAATAGTAGGGTGGGCTCATAATTTCTTAAGCACCCAAATCATGTCAACTTTATTACAGTTCATATGGGAAGCAATTAAGCTAAGAACATGGAATTGAAGAAATCAGGAATGCTCACCAACAATTCATCCAAACCGTTGATGAAGTTGTCAATTCTACCTTGCAAGTAAACTGGGTTATACTCAGATGACTGAATGTAGAAACAAAACCCAAAAACACGGTATGTTATTCGTGGGCCACATCCAACAACATAACCAAGCTGCTCTTTTGTCCTGCATCCAGAAAAATATTAGGAATTCAGCCCCCAAACAGACAATAAAGAAGGCAAAAGAGAAAGAAAGACAAGAAACAGCAATCTTAATTCTCAACCTAAACAAAAGAAATGTGCAAGTAAAAGGTTTCATTGAATTTGAAAATGTTTTCAGTGAAATTAAGGTTCTACAACAATAGAAAATTTTATGCCTAACAAAGAATACTTCACTATCAAGCCATCAACAACCTATGCCCTGAACAAGTTTACAAAGAATTGAGTTTAAGAAGCAGCAACAAAAATGTTTAGTGTAGAAAATATGAACCGCTCACTTAAGAATCGCGACTACAAGTACATTTGCCTGTTGTTTGCACAGATAAGACAAGTAAGAAGTAACAAATATTCTCATTCAAAAAGACAAATTTTGGGTAAAGAACTACGATCCAGGATTCCTACTACAACCCTGAGAAAACAGGGGAAGAGAGAACCCATCTTCATCAACAAATATCAGATGTCAAATATGAGATAGATGGATCAGATTGTCACCTCAGCTGATTAAAAAGTGGCTCCTCCACAATTTCTTCAAAAAGATCAATCAAAGCTTTCAATTTAGTTGATCCCATACCAGAATCTTGCTCAATTTGAAAATAAAGCTGCATAAATGGCAAAACGAAAGCAAGACACATGAGAAATTTGCCAGAGATTAGTGAAAACAAATCATCTATGGAACACATTGGTGAAAATACAAACAAAAACCAATCTAACTAAAATTACCTCAACCACAGAGTTGTTTTCCAACTTGTTCTTCACACTGACATCCCTAACTAAATTGGCACTGGTTGGGAGGGAAATAACACGTTCAGCATGCCTCAACTCAATAGGGAGTGCATTTACTGGAAAATTCATCTTAAATATATTTGATATGCTAATTGCTTCTTCTTCTGACAGATTTCCATGACACAGACCCTCAATGTATAGCTGCACAAAGTTAAGATATAAAAGAATAAATCTCCAACAATGTCATAACAAAAAATTAAAGACAAATAAAAAGCTATAATTAACCTCTGTTGACTTATCCATGTTCATCATGGAATTCATGTTTAAAATATCAACTTACTGAAAACCAATAAGGAGTAGTTGTTTTCTTGCAGTTGTTGGCGTGATTAACCAATAAATATAGGACTTCCACATGCACAAACGGACAAGTGTGACAAAATATGGAGTTTGTTGAAATCATAGGAATTTAGGTAGGGAAAGAAGAAAAGAGAGAATAAAGATGATAATATAGAATTGGCATTGATTTAATGAGTAATACTACGATACAGGCTACAAAACACTAATCCCTGTTTGTACTAATATTAGATTCCAAATTTTAATTAAATACGGAAATAAAACGTGAAAAATAAAAAAAAATAAAAAAACAAGGAAATTATTCCCAAGAGATCATATAAGATACTCCAATTCATTAATAATTCATCACTATATGACTCATTGGTAAGAAAGAAGTCAGGGCCAGAGCAATGATCATCAGTGGGAAGAGAACATGAGCAAGGCCAAGCAAACATGGCCAGAGCATTTGTGACAAAATTGGGGCAAACTTCATCTAGGACAAAGATCAACCTTCAAAGTCAAACACTTTCTGAATTTCTCCCCCTCAACACTATATCGGCATTGGAAAAAAGCCAACTGGACAAATAACATTGCCAGATAAATGCTGAAAAAAAATTGCTCAAAACTGAATAGTGGTCTGCAAAGTGTTGGAAGGAGGTGTGGCAGGACAAGTTCGATGGTATTGAGACACAATGAGGAGAAAAGGACCATTGTGCAATGGCACAATGGGTTTGGAAAAATTTGCCACAAGGAAGTCAATATAGCAGGTTTAGGGTTTGTTGAGAGAGACAAGAAATGAATGAAGATAATAACATCATATAATAGTTTCATATTTTAGGAAATTCTACAATAAAATAGTGATGGTACAGGTCACGGGGGACTATACTGATCTAATACCATGTTGAAATTATGGGGAGTTAAGTAGGGAAGAAAAAAAAAAGAGTGAATAAAGATTGAATAAAATGAAATTGGTTTTGATTTTGTGTTACAAATTGATATGATGTGATAAAAGCTATAAAGTATTAATCCCTATTTATACTAATAATTTTCTAATTACATAAGGAAATAAATCATAAAATATAAGGAAATAAGAAAACTATTCCTAAGAGATCATATAAGATATTCTGAAATATTCTAAGACAACACAATCATGATATCATGAGATATTTTTCATATATTCTAACAGGGCTATTAGTCAACTCAAGGAACAGAGTCACAAGCTTCAAGTATAACAAATGCTCACCCATGTGTGCACCCTGAGGCTCAGCACGACACACATTTAGGTGTCTGCTTCTCACTAACAGTATTGACAACAACATCTATGTTACTCTTTAAGTCATCATACTTGGAAGATAATAAAGACTGCAAATAATATAGTAGAAAAATATTAATATTAAAAATTCCATATCAACCTGGGAGCGAAGCTCAGGGATAAATGCCTTCAGATCATCAAGAAACAGATCATTTAAATAATGCAGCTTCTCATCAACATCATAAAAAGTTTGACACAAAACTTGCAATCTCAAATATGCTGAATGGCTTAGAGGCTTCATGTTGGCGTTCTTTAAAGATCTCTTCATGTCTTCTTTTATTACCTGTTCAAATAAGCATTGGTCCATGACAACAACGAAAGTAAACAGAAAAATTGAATGAGGAGAAAAGGAAAACAGGGTTAACATTTAGAAAAAAACAAAGAAAGAAGCATGCCTCATACCTTATATCGATCATCAGTTGGCATAAAAGATCTAGCTACTGACAACACCTTAGATAGGAGAACAGGAAGCTTCTCATTGAAACCATATACCTTTAGCTCTAGCATGTCACCAACATATGAGACAGAAGTTTCTAACTTGGCAATACTGGCCTGCGTAGATAGACAAAAAATCAAATACAAAGAAATCAAAAAAAAAAGGATGGGATTACTTGCACTTCCAATTGCCAATTCACGCCCTCCAAAAACTACTTTTAACTGCAATTTCTTAAATTGCCCTCAAGAAAATAATTTCCTTTCTGTTCAAGTCAAACCTAAAAATATAGCAAATTGTAATTTAGCCGAGAACAATTTAGGAAACAGCAATTAAAAGTAATTGGGATTTGGGAGTACAAATAGGCTATTGGGACTGCCAATACCCCAACGCTGAAGATAATGTTCTCAACCGATCAATTTTTATTGTATATACGTTCTTTGACAATAATTTGACTAATAAATATTAAAGCAGTGTTTTAATCTTGAAATCTTTTTTCTACCAAAACTTTATACTTTGTACTTCCTTTATTAATATTATTGTAATAAGTTAAAGAGAAAACTACTTTGGTGAAACTATATAAGGGTTAATGCACTTTCAAAAGACAGGCCTTAGAGCATTAAAGGTATTCATTCAATGAGGTCAACTTGCTAGACATTTTCACAACAAGTGATATTAAGCAACTAAAAAAGCAATTTTTGTTCAATTAGAAGATAAAAACAGGTGAATCCTAGAAAGCCGTATCAGGCAATCCAGTAGACTCACTTTTCTACACAGATATACCAAATGAGAGCATTTTTATGAATGATAATAAGCAAACAGTTATCGGATTTTACGATTAGTTTGAGGAGAGCCCTAGAAACAATAGAAATGGGTAACTTTTTATGGTGCAGAATCTCTTAAAAAATGACAGCATTTTTTAAGCTGCAGTTGTTTTTCTTTATTATATCCTTCATAACTGTATCGAGCACAAGTTTTCTTTTGTTTCTGTGCTTTGTTAACTTCTTTCTTGTTGTCAGAGAATTTTCCATCCTCCTTTATTGTCCCGGTCTGTTTCTTATAAACAAGATAGATGATTAACCTGATATATGATTTCATTCAGCTCATCCTTAAGAAGGAGAATGAACAATTCAGACAGTACACAACTCTTCACGTTATCATATCCACCCTTCAAGTTAATTCGAAAATATGTATTGGCACGAGGAACTTTGAAAGTACTATCCAGCTTGTACCAGAATTTTATCAATGCTTCATCAACTATACATCTAGGAGGGGTTGAATTTGCAAAATCAGAAATGCTTGTGTCGCCAGCACATATGGAAAAGTCACTTGGAATAAACTCATTCTTGGACGGAAGATGCAGCAAGGCATCAATTTCTGGAGGATTTCTCCATAACTCCATCAAGTTTTGAGGAATATCTTCTTCAACATAACGTGAACCAAACCAAGGTTCATATTGGAAGTCTGAAATGAAGAGCAACATCAAGTCGTTCAATCAGCTTCATGAAAATATAATTTCCAGCACAAATTTTTTAACAGTGAAATTTCAGTTATCAGTCTCCAATACTTCAACATAACAGAAATGAAGATATGCACTAGCTGCCACTCATTCAATGATGAAGGCAAAGGGAGCATATATGCATTTGCCAATTAGACAAGGGAGAAAGAAAATATGCACCTTCTTGCTTAAGGAACAACTTAGAAACGACATCTACCCTCATGTTTTCGGGAATGAAGAAACCAAGAATTTGTTCGATTAACTTCTCATCCCATGTCTTGTACACATAATCACCATAAATGACATGCTCTGATGGATAAAAGTGCAAATTTTCTGCACAATAAAATATTAAGAATAAGCCAATAAGGACAATAAATCTGTACACAATTATAAAAGATTTCCTGAATAGCAATATTACCCAGAGGAAAAAACCACAAATAAGAAGGGCCAGTGGACTCTTTCATATATTATCATATAATTGGGTTGAGAACATAAATAGATCTTCAGTTTTTGCTATAATCACTAAATGACAATGAAATTTCTTTCATCTCTAATGTATGTTTGCTTCTTTTTCCACATACTACTGATAAACAAACATTATCGACTAGTTGAGTGCTTCAAATTAACACCTATGTTCATATATCACAGAACAGACATTGAGGTCATTATTTTGCGAGGGTTAATTCATGAGATATTAGAGTCTCTATGATCAAATGGTCTAGAGTTCAATCCAATAGTCAGTGCCTCAACGCATGCTTTTCATAGACGATATAGTCCAATTGGAATCAGATGCTTTTCATGGGTGAGCCTAAGCATTGTCTACATTTAAACTAGAGTTGTGGGGAGAAGCTTTGGAATCATACGGTTTACGTTTAAGTAGAAGACTATGTATATACAATGTGTGCTCAGCAAGGCTCGCACTAACAATGGCTTAATAGGTGAAATTGGAGATCATACCATCCCAAAAATCACTAGATTTTTTTTTTTTTTTAAAAAAACACTATTGGGCTTAGGAGTTTGGAATATCAAGCAAGATACCTAATTAAAGTATCAAGTTGTTCCCAAATGCTTATGCACAGAAAAGTTTAAAATCTAAACCATTAACCCTAGATATTTCGGAAAACAAACTTAACATCATTAACAACCCTACCATAATTAGCGCACTTTATGGTCACTTTACCAGATTATTATGTGATACAAACTTGTCACAAAGAAATTATGGAGATTAACTCCTTGCAGCAGAGAAAACCTCTGGAATCCCTCAAAAACAGAAGCAAAACAAGAACATAAATGAAAGAAAAGCAGAAAATGATAGAGACACAAGAGACTCTTCGAGGGGTCTTGCTTCCTCCCTGCCTAAAGGCCCCAAATCCTCACTCAATGACTGGATGCCTCTTCAATGATCCTTCCCTCCCTTTTATCCTAGCTCCTAACCAAGTCCCATTGGCTTCCCACATCTCTTGTCATCTACGTTAGTTGTTATAACACCAAATCCCTCTTCTGCCCTTTATTCACAATACGCACTTTAGTAATCGTGGGATGCCTAACTTTATGCAACAAATTTTAAGGAAGCATTGATCACTATAATCAACATCAACATCACCTTCATCCCAAACTAGTTGCGGTCAGCAGTTGGTGAACCCAAATAAAAAACAAGAAAAGATTGGGATAAAAAAATAAAATAAATACTAAAGAAAGAAATAAATAAATATAGGAAAAATGACTAAAAAGGATTGTGTAGAACACAGGAAATAATGGGTCTACCCATAGACGATGCTAATAGCTTTTCCCGCTAAAATAACCGTTCACCAATCTATTTCGCACTCCTAGATTTACTAGTCTACTTTTTCCCAAGTAAGTTTCGTCCAGCCTCTTAATTTCTTTACGTCATGCTTTTGGTAACAACTTTTATTTTTATATGAGCATTTAAGGGTCTTTGAAGAATTTGCCCAAACTATCTCAATCTATACTTTCTAATCTTTTCAGCCATCGGTACTACTCCTACCAATCCTTGAATATTTTTATTTCTTTTCTTATCCATCTTTGTATGACCACACATCCACATTAAAATTTTCATTTTTGCTACCCCCATTTTATTCATATATTGCTTATGTACTGGTCAACATTCAACTCCATATAACATCGCAATCCCTACTACGGTTCTATAAAATTTTCAAATGACGCTAACTTAAGAGGCTTCACCCTTAAATTAAAATTACAAAAATAAAAAAAGGTTCAACTCTATAGTTACAAGAAAACAACTTCATGGGGAAAAAAAAAAAAACCTGCAAGCTCTGCAGCATAATCATCTTGGGGCTGCTCTTCTGCAAATCTGAATTCCATGTTTCCAATACTCTGAAGTTCCTTAAATATCCGTTCTTGTGGAGAAACTTGACGCAGCAAATTAAGGTATTGATAAACAAAGCCAATGATATCAAAGATCTGGGAGGTGACAAAGAAAAAGTTAAGCCATATTGAAGAAAAGTAATAATGTTGAAACTTGAAAGCATATATTGATCAAAACGATTATTTTACCAAATGTCAATAATGCTTCCACCAACCAACCTAACATTTATAATTACATCAACATCACCTTTATCCGAAATTAATTGGGGTCAGTGGTAGATGAACCCACATGAAAGGTACAAAACGGTTGTAAAAACAACAAAACAGTAATGATATATATATATATATATATATATATATATATATATATATAAATAAAAGTAAAAAAGAAAGGGAAAAGAAGAAGTGGGGGAAATGAAGGGGGAAAGGACTAAAAAGGGACCATCTGGAACATTTATAATTATTAATGAAAATTTTTAAATCATTAAATTTCCCAAATACTAATGAAGCTGAAACTAAAATTGATCTCGTAAGATGAAAAGGTATATGACATTAGTCCTTGACAAGCGACAGCACAGTAAAAACACAACATTTAATCTTACTCTTTCATCTGAGAGGCCTATACAGGTTAAGAAAATGAGATTACCTTTTCTACACCAGAGTCAGTGAGGTGTACGGACATGACAAAGATATAAGCTATAGATGACCGATAAAGTCCTTCATCCCCAACACCAGCAGATAAAGATGTAGCCCACCCTCTAGCCTTGAGAAAGGAAAGCAAGCTTCCCCTGCCCTCTGAAAAGTTAATTATATTATTGTTCATGAAAGCCACTCAATAAAACATTCAACCATAGACTTTTAGATTTAAATATCGACAGGCACTTTGAATGAAGTAATATATATGTATTAGAATGGTGAATGGTCACTATCATAGAAACTGAAAGAATGAGAATTACTTAGTACTTAATCAATAACCAGAACCACTTTCCATTACATATTGAATGGTTAAGCTCTGAAACATAATAACTTCGAAAGATATGAGACAATTCTAGAAAACAATATTTCAGAAGTTTAAAATAAAAATCTGAGCATATGAGTGTGAGTGTGTTTTGTGTGTGTATAAAACAAAGACAAGTTTCTGCTTGCTATTATTGACCAAATAGAAGACAACTTGCACTTGCTTTGCATGAAACTTGTTGACAAACTTTGAAATATCACAAAAAAAGGATAGAAATTGCTAAAGAAGAGAAGCTAACTTATGTCAATTGTCATAAATTGTATTACTTAAATCTGACCATAGAGATTTACAAAAAGATGCATAAAAAAAGCATGATATTAGCTCTTAACATTCGAGAATTAATCCATAATGAGATATCTTACCATGCCCAAGGAGATGAGCTAAATAATCCTCTGGTTTCTTTAAATACTCCTGGTGTAAACAGGGCAGGGTCCATGATAAGTCAAGGATATGAACATCTTTGACAGCTTCTAGCCGATAAACTTTACCAGATTTCCAGATAGGACCTTCCACTCTGAACTCTGGGTTTACTTGAGGACCATTTTTGACAGCACCAAACAGTTCCACAATCCAGCTCTCAAGCACATCCAGAGACTCTGTATTATTTATAAGCACATCACTAAAATCATACCGCCATATATTGGTTTTAATCCTACACCTGACTAGGTTCATTAGAACAAATCATTTGTTTCAAAGTATTGACCAAATTATTTGCATAATATCATCTAAATATTCATAATCCCAACCATTTTATAAGTGCAATTATTCAATTTCAAAAAAAATATTTTATCAACATTAGCATGATTCAACATTAGCCCAATTCTCATTCTTTCAATTAGAAAGATACCAAGCTGTTCCTCAATATTATTAGACTTGAAACTCAATTCCTTTTTCATTAGCAAGATCTTCACTTTCAGCAACAATTTTGCATCAAGTCTTATCTAGATCCTATACTTGGTTAATTAAACTAGGTAAACTTCCTGATTATGAATTGAATAGCCATATCAAATTTAGTGAAATAGAACTTCACCTCCACCAATAACAACCAGCTTCATTAATCCACCATGGTAATAATCCTTGTATAGTTTCAATATTTGCTCCCGCAAATTAATACCCTTCTCCATTGCATCAACCAGGCTCTTTTTATTCCCTTCATGTACATGAAAAAGAAAAAAATAGCATTTCACGTATACAGAATAAGTAGCTGACCAACAAATGGATGAATAACATAATAGAACTTACCCCAAAAGAATTTATTTAAGGGATGACCAAGTGCAGAAGTATGGCACTGGAGTTGTTGAAGACGGCAAGCATCACTTTGTAAAACCTGGTTGAATTCTATGTTCAATTTTGCACACCATTATGGTATACAATCGTAAACCAAAAACAAACTTCATCAGAAAGGCAAGAAAAGTCTGAGTTCCTTATCAATTTTACTTTTTAAAAAGATATGGTAAGGTGGAAATCTGCAGGATCAGATTAGAATGAGACATACCTGAATCTACTGCAAGTACTTCTCGCTCCATGGCCTCCATTTTCACAAGAGGAGAAATAAAGAACTGAGAAAATCTGATAAGGAAAGAAACCAATAAAAAAAATTCAGCAGAAATCTAGCACATCAAGGTGGACTGAAATGTCCAACGCTCTTAACTTACACATTATCAAAACTGAATCATTAAATTCATTTATGACAGCTAGATTTTAAGCAAACTGTAACCAACAGCAAATATTGGTAATTAAAATATTACTAGCCCAATTATCAATAAATAATTTACTAACAGACATTGAGATGACTACAATAATTAATATGTAAAATCAGGTCACTAGACTGATGATCTACAGGGTCTTGTATTCCAATAAACACTTAGATGGCTAAAATAACAAAGATGTAGAAGGTAAATTTTACTGCATTAACGATCTAAAAGTCTTGTATTCAAATGCATACTAATTCTGCTTTATGCTTTACAACACGTGGCCAGTAATATGATAAACAGTAACAGAGATTAAAAAGAATTGTCTTTTTCACTTTTATAAAACTGCAGTTGCTAAAATTCTTTCCACAAAACGCATGTTCAACATATGCATCATCATTTCATACTATACAGATTTACAAGCTGTTAGCAACCAGCAACACAAGACAAGTATGGAATTAAATGCCAATTTAGAGGCAATAATTGGAAACAGAACCTATCTATAAAGTTAATGTGTAAAATCATATAATAGACAGGAACTGTCCTGTTCATACAATGCATAGCAGAGTTTACCTTCTCAAGGCACCCATCAGAAACTCTCGCTTCACTTCGAAATGGTAGCAGGTATATTCAGTATCTGTGTATGCATTTGATGAGCCACCATGCTTGGACAAATAGCTATCATACTAACAACAAAAAGAGTCAGTGTCAGACTGCTAGGACAATAATATATGTTATGCTTCTTTAACATATATTAGGAGCACAATTTACCAAAAGAAAAAGTAAGAATTCATGGCATACATATAAAGAAATTAATGAAGAAATTAATCCTAACTAATTTTAAGTTTCTATAAAGAAGGGGGAGAATCAGTTAGGATTAAGACTTAGAGATAGCTGATTTGGCCAAGCCACAAAAGGTGACATCTGATAAGTAGAAGCTATAGAAGGAGCACTTAGATTACAATAACGATAATAATAGTAATAATGCAACGACCTCAAAAAATTTATCATTTATTTTATCAGTAACTATTGGATGTTGAAACATCAGAAAGACCCACCAGGGGCAATGTGGCATTCAGGGAAGGAATGCCAAGATTGCTTATAGCTATAAAATCATAATAACATGAAATCTGTAATGCATTTCCATCAAAGGTTTTGAATAGTCAAAACTTTCTTACATGAAGACAGGAAAAGTTCCTGTTTGAATTGAGGCACATGACAAAGTGAAAGGCAACAAGAGGTGTACTTATGCAAAAGTAAAATCGACCATATTTCATCTGAAAGTACTATAATGTCAAAATAGCAGATCTTAAGGTTCAGGTTTTATCTCTTTTACACTATTCTTCTAAACCAAAACGAATATATTTTATTTTTAGATAAATTATTTCCTAAATGATACATTAAGGATTTGATCATTTTCAAATGAACATAAATAAATATGCAATACATGACATAGCCAAACAGACCTCATTTTCATCTGGAAATTCATTACTCCCCATGAACAGCATGTGTTCTGCAAACAAATTACTTAGAATTTGTAATTCAAGATGTTTAAAAATGGTCATCCAGGGATAAATAAAAATAAGGTTAAATTACACTATAGGTCCCTATATTTTCACTAAATTTTTAAATAAGTCCCCATAGATTAAAAGATTTTGATGAAATCCCTGTACATCTAAAATTTTTTAAAGAAGTCCTTAGTTGCTAACCCCATTAACTTTTGCTAAACTATAAGGACCTATTCACAAAAAATAGAAAAATTATAGTAATCTATATGATAGAAAGCAAGATAGAGTAGGCAATTAACTATTGCTAAACTATAGAACCTATTTGAAAACTCAAATAAATATTGTCCTTTTAAATGACACAACTTATATCTTTTCACTCTCACAAAGAGGTGAGACCCACACCTTTATATTTTTTTGTCCACTCTCTCTCCTCCTTTATCTATCTTTTTCTCTCACTTAAAATGATACAACTTTACATCCTTTAAAATGAAACAAATTGTTTCTCAAAGTACAAAGACTATATTAAAACCTTTAAACAAAAGGGACTTATTTGGAAACGACTTAACCTAAAAATAGATAAATAAATAAAAATCTTCACTTGAATAATAAAAATATCGAAACCTAAAAAATGTGCTAGTCCCTGCGCTTCAAACGGGTCAGAGAAGCTGCCAATTCCTACACACATGGCCGCTGCAGCCTGCAAACAACAAAACACACGAAATTATTCGCATTCAAAAATCAAAGTATCAAACCAAATTAGTACTTTCATATCTGTTCTCCAATCTCCACTCATATCATACAGAATCCAGATCCTATCTCCTTTACACCATTCCCATTATTTCCAATCAACAACAAAAACGAACGACCCACGAAGCCACCAGAACAGGGCTTTGAAAAACGAAGCTGAAATCAAAATGGGTATTCATCAAAGGGACATAACACAAAAGAAAACAGAATAAAAAAGTAACCTTTTTGCTTTGAGCAACAGCACCCTTGGCCCCTTCTTTTCCTTCTGCTTCTACTTCTATTTCATCATCCCCTTCTTCGCTTCCCTCTTCTTCTTCTTCTTCATCATCATCATCATCTTCGTCTTCATCATCATCATCTTCGTCTTCATCATCATCATCATCATCTTCTTCTTCTTCTTCTTCTTCTTCTTCTTCATTGTCGATTGGAACAGGTTTGGGAGGGCCTTCAGCGTAAATCTCGGGATCGTGAACGAGCAAAGCACGAAGGCCGTTTTGGAGATGGATGAGACGGTATAAACGACTGTCGTTTGGGGATTTGAGAACGACGTCGTCGGAAGAGAAGGTTGTGGTGGTGGGGGCACCCTTCATTTCTAGAGTCTTATTGGGTGAGCGTGCAGCTGCAGCAGCAAAACACACTTCTCTTTGTTGCTCAGGACTGTGAACTCCCAAACTGCTGTGCGGCGCAAGGGAAAATAAAAGCAACAAATTAAGGGCACTCATGTCCTCTCCTTTGGTGGGATCAAGGTGCTCTTTACAGTTATTTTTAAAAGTGCATTTATATTTAGCCTTTTTTTTTAATAACATAACATATATTTAGCTTTATTCGTATATAATTCTTAAGTTTTGTTTTTTAAAATTTAGTGCTAATAAAAGGATATTTCCTCGTTACTTAACTAATTATTTGAAAATAATTGTTTTTAGGGTTCATAGATAACTTATTTGCATTGAGTCCAAAATGATATTATTTTGAGTGGAAATCAAGGTATTTTTGTAATTATAATTTATTTTAAGATTATAATAATCTGTATTATTATAATATTTTAATTTTTCAACCTCAAAATGATGTTATTTTAAGAGTGAATGTAGATAATTTATCTGTAAAAATATTTTTCTATTGTTTTTATGTGAGAAAATCTTAGTTTAAAAGATTATTTGTTCTTTAATTAATTACATTTTTAATAGTATACCAAAAAAAATTACATTTTTAATAAGTCATATTGTCAAATTTTATTTACATGTAAAACTTAAAATGTTTTTAAAGTTTATATTAAAAAATGTGTTTTTAAAGTCATTTTTTATTTGTATTTTAAATTAATATTCTTATAATGAAAAAAATATTTGTCTTTTTAAAGGACAACTTAGTTGTGTCATTGTGGACAGATTGACTAAGTCTGCTCATTTTCTTCCGGTAAAGGTGAGCTTCACAACAGAGACAGTTGGCCAAGATCTATGTTCGCGAGATTGTGAGGCTTCACGGGATGCCCGAAAGTATCATTAGTGATAGGGACCTGAAGTTCACATCTCAGTTATGGGAGGCGCTGCAGGGAGCTTTTGGTACTCAGTTGAGATTGAGTACAGCCTATCACCCTCAGACAGATTGACAGATTGAGCGGACCATCTAGACATTGGAGGACATGTTGAGGGCTTTAACTTTGGAGCAGGGCTCAGCATGGGATCGGTACCTACCGTTGATTGAGTTTTCATACAACAATACTTTTCTTGCTAGCCTGGGCATGGCACCCTACGAGGCGTTGTATGGTAGGAGGTGTCAAACTCCTACCTGTTGGTCTGAGGTTGGAGATCGTGAGTTGTTAGGCTTGGACTTTGTCCAAAAGACTACCCAGCAGATCCAGATGATCAGGGAGAAGCTGAAGCAAGCACAGAATCGCCAGAAGAGTTATTACGATAACAAGCATCGGCCACTGGAGTTCAGTGAGGGTGACCATGAGTTTGTGAGACTTTCACCTGTCACCGGTGTTGGTCGTGCCCTCGAAGTGAGGAAGCTTAGCCCGAGATTCATTGGGTTATACTAGATACTTGGTAGGGTAGGGCCTGTTGCCTACCAGCTTGCCTTGCCTCTGAACTTGGTCAACATCCACGACGTGTTCCACGTGTCCCAGCTGCGGAGATACATTGTTGGTCCTTCGCACGTAGTGCAACCGGATGATGTGAAAGGCGAGAGAACTTAAAGACTCTTGTAGGACCACTAAAGATACTTGATCGTGGCAAGAAGAAACTAAGAAGCAGGGTTATCCCCATGATCAAAGTTCAATGGGAAGGAAGAACTCCTAAGGAGTGTACTTGGGAGTTGGAGGACAAGCTTCTCCGCCAATACCCCGAGTTTAGGGACATGTATGTCTCTAATTTTGCGGACAAAATTCTTAAAAGGTGGAGTGAGTGTAAGAACCTGCACCGCTAAACAATTAATTAAATAAGGTTACCTATGACGGAGCATGGATTTGATAAAGGGTTTGCATAATTATGGTAAGATAAATATTTAGAAAGAGGAATAATGCTTAAAGTCGCTTTTCTAACGAAAAGTGCAGATACTAGTTTTGTTTCGCGGTATAAATGCGTACCGGTGAAGTATCCCGAAAAATTATAATAAGTATATGAATATTCCTAGAATAATGTCTAGGTCAAGTATAGTGATGTGCCTTCAGCATATAGGTATTTTAGAGTTAAAAGAATAAAGATTTGACAGTAATTCAGTGATAAAAAACATGACTTTAGTGAATTATTAGTAATCTACCTTCAGGCGCACTTTCACTCTTGTTTTATGTTTGTATATGAGGACAGCACGAAAATAAGCTATGTTGCGAACAACTGACTCACGCAGTACAAAAGGATGGCACTAGACTAAGAAAAGGGAACCAACACAATGCAACTTCACGCTGATAGCATGAGATTCACGCTATTCGCGCCAAGCATAAGGCTTCTCCACTGGTTCACCGCGCGATTAGCGTGGATCTGGCGCTAATCGCGCGGCATCGCGCTATCAGTTTTCTGAATTATCGATTTGGATAAAAATAGAAACGAAAATCAAATCTTGGGAAAGATTTTGACCTGATTGAGTCATTGGATATAAAAAGGAGTCAGAAACCATGAGAAAAGACAACTTTTGCACGGAGAGAAATTGACGAAGGCAGAACGCAAAGCAAGTTTCTTCTCCAAATTTTCTGGTTATTATTTTCTTTTATGAATTCTTTTCTACACATTAAATTGTCAGACATGAACATGTCTGGCTAGTCTTTTATTATTGTGGTAAGGGTCACAACCCTTAATGTAAACCCCTTGTAGTTTGGTTAGTTTTTATATTTATTTATTCCAATTGTATTTATTCTATCCTGTTCTTCATGTTATGATTCTTTTAGAACCGACCATTCTATTAGGATTGCGAGGGTTAGGATTTTCTAATAGGAATATTGATATTCTAGTTCCTGACAAAGGGTAAAATAACAATTCATGTACGCACTAAGGATCTATATAGCACGGACTCGTGCTTTTTCTCAAAATTTACGTGTCGGACACGTGTCCGACATGGACACGCTCGGACACGCGTCCGACACGCGGTCAACATTTTGGGACACACGGTCAACTCTCCGACACGTTTTTTTGACACGCAGTCAACTTTTTCGGACACGCGGTCAACGCTCGGACACGTTTTTTTGTTTTTTTTTATTTTTAAATCTTAATTTTATTTTATTTTTATTTTTATTTTTTTTTGGTAAGCTTAATTTTATTTTTTTAACTAAATATAAAAAAATAATTTATAAATTAATTTTTTTCTGTTATGAAATTTGACATGAAAATTTAACAAAGTACGAAAAATTATTTTATTTATATTTATGTTATGAAATTTAAATATTTGATTGGTTATATGACTTATTATGGACTCTTATATGTATTAAATATAAATTATATTATATATATTAAAAAATTTATTTAATATCAAAACGTGTCCCAACGTGTCGAAATATGATATTTTTTAGAATTAACGTGTCGGCGTGTCGTGTCGTGTCGTGTCCGGTGTCCCGTGTCCGTGTCCGTGCATCATTGCTAGGGATAGGCTACATGAATTGCAAACGTGAAAAATTCACTGATTTAAAGGATTAACTTGAAAAGGAAGTTCTAAGGGATTAGGATTCTAATAGGGTTAATAAAATTAAGATCACTAAGGAATTAGGGCTTAACTAATCAATTAACAGATGGTGAATTGTTTGATCAATGGTTAAATTAAATGTAAAACTTAATTCATAGTGTAAGGTGGGGATCATAAAGGTGTTGGCGTCTTTTACCGCAATATTCTTTTACATATTTTCTCAACCTTTAATATCTCGTTTCTGAAATTCTAAAGAATCTTTGAATTATTCTCAGCTTCTGAAAATTGCTTTAAATGTTCACCAATTACAATTATTCTCAATTCAATTTTATTAATCCAACAAAGAGAGGAATAGTTATAATAAATTCGGTGCCTCAATCCTCGTGGAGACGATACTCTACTTACCTTTTATTACTTGGAACGATCGGTACACTTGCCGATTTTTCGCAACATACAGCAAGTTTGGAGTTAAAATAATGAGTGCTGATGTCAGAACTTATACCGACTACGTATAAAACGCGTACCGGCAAAGTGCTGCGAAAATTATAATAAAAATATAATAAATCCTAAAAAAATGACTAAGTTAAGAATTTGAAGTTTGAGATTAAAATGATTAGCGGATCTATTAGCACTAATATCGAAGGATTAAGTTAGTACACTATAAATAGACACTTGCACAATAACCTAGGTCAGATTCTGATATTGTTACGCAAGCTCCTTGGGTGCCTTGGCTGCCACATTCCATAGCCCTCCTTGCTTGAAAATCTCTCAAAAATTTCCACCTTTCTTGTTGATTATTCTTCTTAGACTCTCTATACACTTGAGGGCAAACTTAGTGAGGGGGAAAGGCTCCTCATTTCTGAGTTCAAAGCCACTGAGTTGTTGAGGTGAAAGTCATTTTCTTACACATTGTTGGTTCAAGAGATCATTTTGTGAAGGAAACAAACAAACTTGTAGAATCAAATTTGTGGCTTAGTAGTGGCAGAACTGTAGAGGGGTGTGAAAAGCTCCAAGATCATCTTTTGTCTCCGTTTTGAGCCTTTAGGGTATATTTCTTACCTTTGTTCATGAGTTTCTTTGATAAAGAAGGATTCTTGGCATGTAAAATGATGTGATTAAGTAACTAACATGAACACTGGCCTAAACATGTCTAAAAATGCATGCTTGAAAGTGTAGAAGTGTTAAAAATGGAACCTTGGATGGATATCTTCGCGAAAATACAAAACAACATTCTGTCACGAAATATCCGGATATGGATATCCGTATATTGGGTCTGTGATATCCGGATAAGGATATCCATATATTGATCATGTGATATCCGGATATTCCCCTGTGGAATATCTGGATATTCTGGAAATTTTGTGTATTGATATGTTATGTCCAAACAGAAGTATAGATTGGGTTTCTGGACCCTTGATTGGTTAATGTGAACCTCTGTAATAATTTAATTAAGTTAGAACCATTTAGATGAAGGCTTATGGCTTTAAAAGAGGCCTAAGGGCATTAAATGAAAAAGGAAACATTATCGTAATGTAATGAACTTCTAGATGATGAATGTTGATAATGTTTCTGTTATAAACAGACTGTGAGTGTGCTGTTTGGTGACGTGGGCTGGTCTGGACTCTTAGGTTGGACTGTTAGCTTGAGAGGTAAGCTTTAGTGTCCTCAATTTTTCCCGTTGTTGGTTCCACCATACCTCATGATGGGATGATTATATGCATGATGTGTTTTATGAAAATATGTGTTGATTCTTGATATGCTATTGAGCTGATTTATGAGTGTAAATGTCATGTGATATGTATGTGGTGTTTCACTTAGACGGTAATCCCTGAGTAGGTGGAGACATACAAGATGGTAACTCCGTGGGTGAGGTACAGGCAAGGAGCCTTGTACTATAGGTTGTAGACGTATATAATTCCTACCTTTTATTCTTTGGCCAGTAGGATGCATACACACATGACATGAATATATGCTGCATTGCACAGATTTTGAAAATTATATTGTTGTTATTGTCTTGGAACTTATATTGCACATACAAGTGAGCTTGGGGTGGAGAGATCCTTGAGGACCCCTTATCTTACTGAGGTTTCTTTTTAGAGATCTCACCCCGTGTTGGGGCACATTTTCAGGTACAGGTACATCTGAGGTTGAGACCTCTAGTGGCAGGAGGTCAGAGTTGAGCTGACTATGCATGTTGTTTTACTATTATGCCTGGATATTGATTATGTTTATGTATAAGTGCATGGTTATTTTACTTGAGACATTGATTGGCTAGGTTACCTTATTTGGTTAGCATGGAGGTTGTCCATGCCACATTGATATCAGTTACGTTTTAGTCTTGAGTTGTATAATGTATCAGGATATTGTCCGGCCTACGTGTTGTAGTTACGTGACTAGATAGACATATATTGAATGAGGTTATTCAGTGTAGTTATTTATTGCAATTTACATACAGACTATATTTTGAAAAGGAAAAAGTAAATCCACTTGGTTAATAATGAATGATTCATAATTGGAAGGAAAATGTTAGCTTCCGCATTTAATTAGCTATGCTATTACCATATGCATGTTTAATACACCGGGTGCACACAGGGTGTTACACTAGGCAGCAACGAGGTTTTTTTTTTACATATCAAACGATATCATTTCGTGAATAATTTTTTTTTAAAAAAATATAGTGATCGCTTTGATCCCTCTAACTCGGGAGTCAAGGGGTCAACCGGGGGATTTGAGGGGTCAACGTGTAAGTAAGGTCTAACTATTAATTTGAATCCTCAGAGAGAAAGGGTCAACGATCCGGCAGGGTCCATCCTGGGGTGAGACGAGATTTTAAAACACTGATTTCGACTAATAACAATGCACTTTAACACCACCAACAACAACTATAATAATAATAATAATGCACTTATGTCCACTAAGTTTCCAACGCACAGGATCGTACTCGCAAGGCAACCGAGGGAAATGGACAAGTTATAGTTCTAAATGGTGAAAGTGAGATTTTATTTATTTATTTAGTGGGTAAAGCTGCGATTTGATCCTGTATTTTTGCAATCAACAGCCAAAAAAAAGTGAATTGAGAAAAAAAATTTAAAAATAAATAAATGATAAAACAAATATTCTCACATCTAGTTGTTGTGACAAAATTCCTAACAAATGATAAAATATTTGAATCATAATATGCATTGTATGTTAAAAGCTATGTCAATTTTGTCAATCAAAATTCACAAAATTACATATCCTTAAAATATTTGTATCATAATATGCATTGAACTACTTAATAATTAATATTTTTTAAGGGAAAAGTTATTTTTACAAACTTTTTGTTTACAAACTACATTATTTCTGACCGGTCATACTTAGTATAATTTGTAAAAAATCTGGATATCCAAAAGGCAACGTTGAGTCCCACAAAAGAAAAGTCAAAATCTCCATTTGTAAATACCCGTGGAAAAACTTTTGATAAGCTTGCCGTGAAAGGTATGAGAATTCAAGCATAATACCCCATGAAACAATATAGACATTTTGGGTCCCAGGAAAGCTTGCAACATCCATTTTCCTTAATTGCACTCCCAGGTAGTGTTTGGTTGGGGAGAGTTAAAATTTTGCTGGCTAAGTGCATGTGGGAATCTGAGTAAACCACGTTTGGTTGAAGCTTTTTGGAAAATATGCCCATCAAACAGGTTTGCCCTGCAATTCAAGAAGAAGTGTAAAAATTGGATTTCGACACTGTTGAAGAAGACGTTTCAACAGGTGGTATTGGTTTGAAAAATCGGATAAGTAAAAAAGGTGGAGAATGGCATGACAAATATACCCCTCCTTTTTAAGCCGTCGTTGGACTCATCCTCACCAATTCCAGCAGCCATCAACCACCGCTTAACCACCACACTTCAACCACCGCTCCATCAAGACCGAAGCCACATTCCACCGTCACAGCACCCCACCAACATCATCTTCTAAACCAGATCGGACTCACACAACCGGTAACCACTTCAGCCCCACTTTTGGGAAACCAACCACCGTCGTTCCTCCATCTTTCACGGGTCAAGATCCTAGTTCATCTCACCAAGCCATTCGAACCTTCACCACCAAGAGAAAACTTTACAAAAAAGGTATGGGGATCTCATGGCAGAAGTAGAAAGGACACAAAATGTCATGGACCAGTTCAGGGTACAAGCTCAACAACAAGAAGAAATTGAAGCAAACAATCATGCACTTCAACTTACCGAGGCCACAGAGAGTCAAAATAGTTAGAAAAAGAACTTTACATCTTAGAAATTGCATAATTTTATAAAAAGGTTAATTTCGTCTTTTGCATTATTTCTCCTATCACAATTTTATTTTCAACCAAACACACATCAGGATATTTAACCCAATTTTCCTAGTAATATTTTGCGCAACCAAACAACTTTTTTTACACTTTCCTACCAAACTAAATTTCCAACGTCTTTCCTAGTAAAGACAACTACCCACCTTAAAAAAATTTCTCTCCAACCAAACACTACCCCAAGGTATTCTTACTCAAATCTGAAAACTGAATCACGATTATTGGATATGGAAGTCAATATTATTAATGGTGGAGCCCACTCATCTATTTTGCAACCAAACTAAAAGTACTGACATGCTTGGAAACAATGATGTTCCGTTCACCAATGCTAACATAAGTTCAGCCCAAAAGAGAACTCAGATATAAGGCCACGACCATTTGCAAACTAGGTTGGAGAAGTTTGAGAAGTGATATTTTTCCTATAAGCATCTCGATCATCATCAAATAATAATCATCTCGGCCAAGTTATGAAATAAGTGGGATCAGGCTTCAATAAGCTGCGAACAACATGCTGGAATCGGGTCTATGGACCCAAATTAAAAGGTCAGAGATAAAGAGAAGACAGATTCGAGATCCAATCTGAGATCCGAGATAAAGACGAAGACGAATTTGGAGAAATCCAATCTGTAACGACCCGAAGTAAATCCGAGATAAAGACAGGACAAATTCAGAGAGATCCAATCCGAGATCCGAGATATAGACGAAGACATATTCATAGATATCCAATCCGAGATAAATAGTAAATTTCAAACAAAGATAAAGACGAATTCAAAGAGATCCAATCTGAGATAAAGACAAAGACGGATCCGAAGAGATCCAATCCGGGATAAATAATAAATCTAAGATAAAGATGAAGACGGATTCAAAGAGATTCAATCCGAAATTCGAGATAAACATGAAGACGAAATCAGAGAGGTGTGATCCTAGTAAAAGGATCACACCCCAATTTGAGATAAAGATGAAGACGGATTTGTAGAGATGTGATCTTAGCTAAAAGATTACATCCCAATCCGAGATAAAGATGAAGATGGATTCGAAGAGATCCAATCTTAGATCCAAGATGAAGATGAAGATGGATTTAGAGAAATCCAATCCGAGGTAAATAGTAAATCCGAGATTAAAGATGAAGACGAATTTAGAGTGATCGTGATCCTGACAAAAGGATCACATCCCAATCCAAGATAAAGATGAAGACAAATTTGGATATGTCGTGATCATGGCAAAAAGATTGGCAAAAAAATCACACCCCAACCCGAGATAAAGATGAAGATGGATTTGGAGAGATTGTGATCCTGGAAAAAGAATCACACCCTAATCCGAGATAAAAATGAAGACGAATTTGAAGATATGTGATCATAGGAGAAGGATCACACCCCAATCTGAAACAAATACGAAGACAGATTTGGAGAGATCATGATTCTAACGAAAGAATTGCACCCCAATCTGAGATGAAGCCAAACTTAAAACTATGGAAGAAGAAGCCAAACTTAAAACTATGGCAGGAGAAGCCAAGTCAAAAACAAAATCCTCGACAAGAGAAGCCAGGCTCAATTCAAGACATAGGCAAAAAGAAGCCAAATTGGAACAATAGCCATGGTGAGATAAATTGAACTCAACTCAAGACTTAACAAAAGCCATGGCGAGATAAACTAAGCTCAACTCAAGACTTTGGCAAAGAAGCCAAATCTAATAATAAAGCCATGGTATGCGAAGCCGGGCTACAACCAGAAAAATGGCTAATTAAATAAAGATCGACCTTCCGGGATGAAAATGATTTATTAAAATAAAGATCGGCCCTCCGAGATAAAAATGGCTCACAAATTAAAAATGGTGCAATCACGGCAAAAGAAGCCGAACTTAAATAAAAAGGCCACCGTGGAAGAAGTGGGGCTCAAATTAAAAAGCCATGACAGAAAAAGCCAGGCTGTAATTCAAAGAGGCAAATTCATATAAAGATTTGATATTTTCAAATAAAGAAGAAATATTCACTGAAAGCAACACTGACCAATCAAAAGTGACCACGATATTTTAAGCCGAAGTCTAAAACAGATATCTAAGAGTGTACCGTACGAAGCCGACTTCAAGGAAAAGCACATTGCATGGACCATGACATTAAGCCGGGTTGATGGAAAAAAAGAGGACGCTTTCGTGATCCAAAATGACTTAAATTAAGTCGATACATATAAGCTAAGGTAAATGAAACCGAGTTAAAATTTAAAAGGCAGATTGAAAACTACTCTGATCAAGTCATCATGACGCCTTCAAAAAACTTTGGCAAAAAGCCGAGTTAAATATAATAAATTTGCGATATATGAAAATGGGTTAAGATAAAAAGCGAAGCCCACAAAAATTATTGCAACCTTGTCCAGGTCAGACTAAAAGTCGAGGTGAATAAAAACCTAGGCTGATAATGTAAGCCTTCGGCAACAAAAGCCAAGTCATAAAGAAAAGCCACGGTATGCGAAGCCGGGCTAGAAAATATAAGGGGAAAAACCACCTTTATACACAACACTTGCAAGTCAACGTAATAAAGCCACGACAAACTAAGCCAGACTCATATAATAAAGCCACCGCAAAAGAAACGGGGCCTAAATTTGAAAGCCATGGTATCCAAAACCGAGCTTAAACAAATAAGGCAAAAGCCGATTCCGAAAATTAAAGCAACTCTGGCCAAGTTGCAAACATAAAAGTCATTGCCAAAGAAGCGTGGCTCAAATGATAAAGCCACGTCGAACAAAGCAAATACAAGCCATGGCAAAATAGGAAGCTGACATAAAGGAAGCCAGGCTCAAAGAAGTGCCATGCCACCCTCATAAATAACACTACGACAAGCTGAACTTGTTCCAAAGCGATAGGCCAGAAATCAACAAACAAAGCATGCATGCGAAAAGAGGAAATCTAAACTATCATAACAAAAAGACCGGGAACAAACTCGACAATATCAGTTAAAAAATTAGCAAATTATAACACAAAATATATCAACATTTTGGCACATAGTTACTCATCTAGGATCCTGGAGAAGATTAATTTTAAATTAAAGGAAAATGCCTCAAGGCCATCACCTCGGTCAGCCAAATAGGACAGTGCAAAAGTACGGACAAGACAACCTATAGAAGGATCAAATAAAAAGAATCCAGACATGACCAAAGTTCAAAAATAACACAACCTGACAAGCTCGGACTCCTGGACTGTCAGGCGAGGGGGCAAGCGCAGTAATGCAATAATCAAAATAGAATAAGGAAAACAACAACCTTTATAAGTTGAGATCTCGACAAGGCAATCAAAAAGCAAGATCAGTCAGCCCGAGCAATTACCTCGGCCAAAAAGGTTGAGGAAGAAATACTGAAACAACATACTCAGTACCCGGACTCGGTAGAACACAATACTGCAATTGCTGACAAAATTAAGTTGACTAAGAGAGGGTTCTAACCAAAGAAAAATTGTCGAAAAAAAAAACAAGTTCATCAAATGTGGAGGCCACCGTTATTACACCCTGGCAACCTGAACCACCAGACTACTGGGCTGGAGGGCAACTGTTATGGGCCTAATAAAGGCCCACATTCTAGAAGGTCCAATAAAGGACAGCTTAAAAGGGAAGTCATGCAAATAAGGAAGAAAATCTTTTATTAATGACGATCCTATCCTGATAGCTAAGGAGTTAGACTTGAGTCCCAATATTTCTACGAGGCCTAGAAATACATTTCTGTCACGTAACCCATCTATAAATAAATGGTTAAACCAATACGGTACATACACTCTAAACCCTCTCTCTTAGCTGTCACTGTGTGCACATCCCACCCACCATTTGGCTATGCCGTTATTATAGAGCACAATAATCTGCTGATATCTAAGGTATCCCCCATAGATACCTGAGAGAGGGCGCACAGATCCAATATAAACATACCAATAATTAGATTGGACATCTCTGTCACTAGAACAAAACAATATAATTAATGACTTAAATTATAGTTTCCTTAAAGATAAATACTAAATTCTTCTATTAAATGAAGAAAGTATTGAATATCTTTTTATCTTTTCAAAATATTAAATATATTCACTTTTTATTCAATATTTTTTTATTAATCATTAAAAGAATTATTAAAAAGGTATTTTAGGAGAGTATATCAAAACTCTTTTCCTAATATATTCCCTTTCCTTATAAACAAATTATAAGATTGGAACCAATCAGTTTTTTGCGTAGCTTTTTAATCTTAATATAATTTTTAACATTTGTACTTCGTCCAAGGGTACCATAAAAAGTCATAAATTCAAGCATTTATGCATTCATTATATTAAAAGCAGAAAGGTTTATAAAAATTTGTTATGTACAATATTGCATAATTAATATTTTTTTAATAATCTACTATAAATATAAATAGATTAAGATCTATCATTTTATATTAGCATAAGTTATGCTCTTAATCTTGACCGTTGATCTCACATTTATCTAATGGCTAGTGGCGAAGCCACATACAACCTGGGTGTGGCCTCGGCTAGGGCTAAATTTTAGCAAATTATACTTTATATATAATTATATAATTAATTATAATTTGCCTCGGGCTACAATTTGCAATTTGGCTTATCTAAAACTTAAAATATTTTTGGTAAGAGATTTGGGTAAGTTGTATTAGGTTATGTGTTCAATTTTCACTTGCATGAAAAAAAAATACTCTTAGTAAAATTAAAAAATATTTAATAAAATTATAAATTTTCTTGATGCTCCTTGCTCAGGTGCTTTGTATTTAATATAATTTAAATATGTTATGATATGAACTAACTAATTAAAAATAAATACACATATAATTTTTTGGCCCGGACTCAAATTGGAGCCAGGCTCTGCCACTGCTAATGGCTATAATTTTATAGTCATGTTAGTCATTGGATACAAGTGGATCAATGAACAAAATTCAATGTAAAATTTCTTATTCTTTTTTTTTAAAGAAAAGTTCACCAATGTCCCTGTGATTTACTCCAGAATCACATATGCCCCTGTGATTTGTTTTTTATCACATATGCCCCTATGGTTTGTAAAAAGTATGTTTTTTTAATCATATATGCCATTGTGCTTTTTTACTTTTTACAAATCACATAGGCATATGTGAGAAAAAAAATCATAGGGATATAGGAGATTCTAAAGCAAACCACAAGGGCATTGATAAACTTTTCTTCTTTTTTATATAAGTAAAAATTGAACATATATCCTAATACAACCCACTCGAAACCCTCACTGTTAGACCAATCCTAATGGCTTAATTTTTTATATTCTTACACTAGAATAAGAATAACATGCCCTTTGTGATACTACGAATATTGCAAATTATAATCTATCTGTGCATGAATGTAATAAGAATAAGATTTTTTATGAATATCAATCCTCTCACACCAACCCAATTAATTAATTTTTTTCATTTCTATAATTTTTATAAATAGAAAATCATAAAAGTGCTTGATTCACTATATCCTCCATAGATGGAATAACATTTAAAGTGACATTTTATTGTGCTGCGCCAGTTGGACACAAAACAAAATACCATCAACAAAGGTTTACCCTAAAACCGGACTAACTATATTTTGTTCTATATATAAGAAGATATTATTTATGATAAGAGAAGCCACAACAAACAACTTCTCTAATCACCACCATGGCCAGAAAAAAGGTGAAACTCGCATTCATAGTCAATGATGCTGCAAGGAAGGCGTCATATAAGAAAAGAGTGAAGGGTCTGTTGAAGAAGGTGAATGAACTCACCACCCTCTGTGGCATTGAAGCCTGTGCTATAATTTATAGTCAATATGATCCTAAACTAGTGGTTTGGCCTTCCCCATTTGGGGTCCACAGGGTACTGTCCAAGTTCAGGACAATGCCTGAATTGGAGCAAACCAAGAAGATGGTGAACCAAGAGACTTACCTGAATCAAAGAATTGCGAAGGCTAAAGAGCAGTTGAAGAAACAGATGAAGGATAACAGGGAGAATGAAATGAACCTGCTTATGATTCAGAGCCTTAGTGCAATGGAGATTCTGCATAATAATATGACCCTGGATGATTTGAATGATCTTTCATGGTTGATTGACCAGAACTTGAAGAATGTTGATCGAAGGTTGGAAACACTGAATAAGAATGCTGATATCTCTACAAGCCAACCCCAAATGGCAGCACCAATAGCCATGAATGAAGAAGTGACACTGGTGGATCAAGTCCATGGGTTGGATATGAATGCTGACACCATGCAAAAGCAAGGGTTTGTGAACTTGATCAATGGTAATGGGGATGGAACAATGCCATCCGGAGATGCCAATCTCCAAAATGGCTTTTGAACCCATTACTTCCTTGAAAAGATCATGTTTTTGTTAACAAAGCTTTATGCATTTTTCCCATTTCAGTTCTCTATGATTTAGATTATATTGTCCTTTTGTGTAAATGTGAAGGCACAATCGTAAGTCATTATGGTCTAGTCTTCACATCTTTATTTCCTATATGCAAATAAATCATCATGTGACCTAGTCTTCACATGTTTGTTTCCTACTTCCAAAACTTATAGTTGCTCATTGTTTTCTTATGATAGTTTCACTTTTCAAAATTTACTAGTCAGTTGAATAAGTAAAGTAGATTAATTGGTGTGCCTTTTAATATTTTTGCAAGAAGCATCATTGAGAATGGTTACCTCATGTCGTGTAACCATATAAAAAAAATCCTTTTTTATTTTCATGCGTATTTTACTTTATATAGTTGATAAGTTCTCGACTTATTGGATATTATGTAACAAATTTCGTGATTTAATCATAAACACATGGTTTTGCTAAGTATACAACCGATTGCACGTTCGCTATAATAGGCTCGAAAAGGGGTACTCCATGAAATAATTATTGTGCTAATACAACCGACCCATAAAATAATTAATAGGGATCCATAAAAAACACATGACACTTGCCTGCCCCTTTTTTTAGTAAGGCTTGCTTTAGTTAATTGTGTAAATTTCATCCTTGTTTGGGGGGTTTTCCTCTCCTATATGTGTTAAGGGTCTCTCAAATTCTAAATTTAACTTTACGAGGTGAAATTACCTCGTATGCACATATACAAGTATGTGATGCCTATAATTTTTTTTTTCTCTTTCTCTTCTTTTCACGTGGCCCCACACGACATTATTGTTGCTTTTTTTTTATTCATTAGTGCCTATTCGCTTGTTCTACTTCAATTTAAGGTAGGCCTAATGATGTGATTCATTTTTATTGCAAAAATGAATCACATTAATAGTTGGATTGTGGATTTTGTTTCTATGATATTGGTAATTTTGGATTGTGGATTTTGTTTCTATGGTAATAAGTGAGAAGTTTGTATTTAATATATGAGTGTGTGTGTGTATGTGAGATAATGAGTGCACGTGAATATGCAAAAACTATAGTGCGTCTATGGTGAAGTTATTAAGTCATATGCAGAGGTTCATATAAAGGTGCATCTTGGAGGATAATGCAGTGTCAATACATTGTGTGTAACATATTATATGAACAAAGTAGTGATGCTAAAAGATATTTGCGACATTTTCAAAAAAGAAGGAAATTTATGACTGATTTTACATAATGAAAACAGAAAACAAAAGCAAAATTCTTACCCTATAACTACATCTAGTTTGAAATGCAAAGAATAATTTATTTTATTGTGCAATGGATTTAAGGGTCTGTTTCGTATGATGCATAAGACCTCGTAGTATAAGCTTATATTATACTATCAAAAAATAAAAAAATAGAAGCAAAATTCTTACCCTATAACTACATCTAGTTTGAAATGCAAAGAATAATCTATTTGGGAATTGAGATTGTATGCTCGTAGCACATGATACCCATTACAGAAATGATTCACCTTTAAATATGTAGGTAAGGAAACTTAAAAAGGAGACTGATTCTTGTATGGGATCTATTAAAGAATATTGTAATAGCATCAGCAAAATGGCGGGCAACCAAGGACAAGCTATATTCAACTGAATAGAGTATTAAGTGAACACTATATATATGATTTAATTATTGATAATGTAGGAGAATCCAAAATATTTGAATGGGAAGAATAAAGATTCAAAATTCTTGATTTTGATCAAACTATCTTTCAAAGATGTGACTGCAACTAGTTATGTTGTGTCTGTACCACAATTACATACTTCATCACTTGTGAAAGCAATTAATAATTATCTAGTTGATCGACGTGATCATGTTTTGGGATGAAGAAAAGGGTGAAGGGAGGTATGTTAACAACTATCCAAAATATAAAGAGAGGGAGGAAGGGGGTGTAAAGAACAAGTGAGGGGCGGTGAGAATTGAACTCATGACCTTGTGGTCAAGGAAGCTCTGACACTATGTAAAGAATCATTTCAACCCAAAACCTTAAAGTGTTGGGTGAGAGACTTTTTAATGATTTATATTATTCTATAACAGAAAAATAAAATACAAATATTAGCTAAAAAATTACAAAACTCACTCGATCGAATCGGAGATAATATTAACCTATTGTGACATGCATCTGAGGTGAGCCAACCTTAAGTCCTTAAGGGTGTATTTGTTAGATGACATCTTGAAATATTGCTAGGCAGTTGGAAGTGGGTAATTGGTTTGTCCATGTTTGTTAGAGGATATTTATAAATTTGCCTAGCTAACACATTTGCCTAGCAATTGAACTTTGTATGCAAAATTGGACAAAAACATGGTGTTCAAATCCTCCTTGGAAGGTGGTATTTAAGTGATAGCTAGGTAAGCGAAAAAGGTGAACATGGGAGATGTCAAAATTACCCTTTGATGACTTCAACATTAGTTAGAGAAAGAGGTTACTTTGTAAATGGTTATTTTGTAATTTCAGTCTGGTTTCCCATCAATATTTTATCTTCAACCAAACATAGATTCAAGAATTTCACTCAATTCTTCCAGTAATATTTTGCCTAACCAAACAATTTTTTTTTTAATTTTCCTATCTAATTCATTTTTCCTGCATATTCTTAGTAATCACATTTCATTAGTAAAAAAAAAATTCACCTGTACCAAACGCCCCTTAAGTTTCTTCTGTGAGGTTACTGTGGTCGGAATTTCGATTGAAAAAAAAAAATCATGATTTCGATAGTTCTGTCATGAGTATTGACGAAAAAGTTTCGTCGATGATCTATTATTTTCTAGAAGTGACGCCGGCACACAACTAGAGAAGGATAACTCGGACCATATTCTTTAGCTACCATCTAGTGGCTTTTATATATAGGAACCTAGAATGATATATTCCAACCTTAACTAATTATTTAAGAGAAATTCTAAACGGTAAGAATGTATTTTGATGATCTAACGATTTACTAAAAGATCAAAGTATAATAATTTTGTTGCATATTGTGTTAGCCATTACTTTTGACATTTGAAAACATTTGGTACAAATTTTTTTGTATTAATATTTAAATAGCATTATTATTAAAAAATATATTATAATTATTATTAAAAGTTTTTGTATTAATCTAATATTATAACTAGGGAATGGTTATATTGACAAACTTTTTTTCTTACAAACTACACTAAATCTGACTAGTCACACTCTTGGAATAAATCTTTGGTACTACTGCTGTACCAAAGATTCAGAGCATCCAACCAATGAAAATATTACATGTCAGTTAAAATTTTTTTTTTCTGTCAAATTTTTTCTCTCTCCTCTAATGTGTAATGTTCTCATTGATGGGATGTACTGAATCTAGGTACAGCAGTTGATTGAAGTCTGACTAGTCAGACTTAATATAGTTTGTAAGTTTGTAAGAAAAAAAGTTTATCAATATAACCCCTCCCTTATAACTATTATAATCAAATACATTACCATCAAATTCGTGATGATGCTTGTATAACCATAAGTTGGCTCCAATTTTTACTGATACATGAAACCTTTTTACTGCCTTACTGATATTTTTTCATTTGTGATAAAAGTTTGAGGAAAAACTTAATAATTAAAATTTCCCTCAATATGTCATTAACTAATAAATCCCCAGATAAAATTATTTAAAAAACACACCATTAATCCCAAATTGAATTTTTCCCACACGATCTCCAAGTTCACACCTCACCTACAAAGCTTTAGATTTATAAATAATTATTTCAACACAAAAACTTAAATTAATAAGTAATATTCACATTAATAATTTCATATTAATATCTCTAACAAGATTGATCTGCATTTGTTTCCTGGTCCATATCACACCATGTTCCTTCAAAAAAAAAAAAAACAGACTGAATATATATGCACATATCTTTTCCTCTTCCTCGGATACTCTCATAGCAAAATCATCATAATCTTTTAACTCGCGCTACTTGCATGAAAACTTCAGAATCAGAACACGTATACAAGTCTTCCCATGACTATCGAATGTTTCATGTAATTAGCCAAAGGTAATAATTGTGCACATAACTCCTATTTCATTACAAGTTTTGTTTGTTGATATAAATTATGCAATGAGAGTAAAGAAGCAAACTAATAACATCACTGAAGGGTGACGAAGAAAAGGATCAAACATTGAGGGTCATAAAACCCCTTGCTGCGAAAATTCAAGCTTGGGAGGTGTCGAGTGCTGTGGACTAGGAACTGTTGCAAAACGCAGAAGGAATTTAGGTTTTCAATCTCAAATTAATAGTATTGGAGAAAACACCGATTATTTATTATATAAGGTTATTGCTGTGAGTGAATTCTCTCATGTTAAATAAAACATGATATAACCCTCAAGGGTAACTCAGTTTGCAACTGAGCTTCCAGGGATTTGCTTGGGTTAGGGCATTGTTGTTAAAATCTCGATTTATTACTACGATTTTACGTTTTTACGATTGTTTTTTCTCATGAAAACGATATTACTAATATTCCAAACGCTTTTACGTTTTTACGATTTTTTATGATTTTTTTTATATTACGATTTTACGTTTTACGATTTTTTAATCCCCTTTTGATTTTACTTAAGATCTCGATTTTAACAACATTAGGTTAGGGGTAAAAACCCTCTCTCAAACAAATTCTTAGAAAATCTTTGGGAGTCAGAGGATTTGCCTATGTCCTTAAAGGGGGATACAGGCTTCTTGAGTTTTTCTTAGGAATGCAACATCCACAATATATGTAATATATGTCCTAATTATTATTTTTGTCTTTGATAGTGACAAAATTTTTTCCGTCTCAGATAGAAATTGATTTGTTTCGTCCTAAAATTCGTCTCTATTAGGGACAGATTCATAATTCCATCTCAACTTGTTACTGACTAGCCATAATGTAATGAAATTTTGTCCGTCCCTAATCTACCTAGTGACGAAAATATTTAAGTTAGTGACGAAATTATTCCATATCTAATTGATGTTTTTTTAGTAGTGGATGAGTATCCAATACCATCGTAATATAATCCCCTACTATATGAAACAAATTAACGGCACAGAAAAAACCCTAACGTATACACAACAAAAACTACGTTAAAGGATGACAAGTTAATTATATCATATGCTTAAAACAATGTAGAGAAGTATTATATATTTTAAGGTAGTCATAAATTTATTTATATATTTTAATTCAAATCTTTCATTATAGCACCATAAATATGACTAAATTTATAAACTATATGGAGTGGGCTAGGCACTGAGACGATGATATATAAATTCCTTTTCTTTGAGATAGGTTACACAACGGGAGCTAACCCTATCACTTTCTTTATTTTGACCTATTTCTTAATGAACTGCTAATGAAAAATTATTGAAGACCATAACAAAGATAGAGTATTTATTCAATTGATAACCAACAAAAGTAAACACTCTCAAACAACATAACCATCACTTTTGAAAAGTAAACATTTTTAAACAACATAACCAGCACTTTTGAAAAGTAAATATTCTTAAACAACATAAAAAAGTGTAGACATATGACAATTTATTATTGCGTCTACACATACACTTAAACAAAACAGGGATATGAAAACAAAACATCGAGCAACTATAGGGGAGAACCCTAGAACACAGACAAAAAGACATCAATTTTTGGGGTAATTGGCATCTCCAAATGGCATCAGTACTTCATCATCTGCACCATTGATCCAGTCCAAAATCCATGACTCATTTTGTGGAGCGTCCATGTTCATCTCAAACCCTTGGCCATGATCCATCACTTGTGCCTCCTCTGCTTGCCTAGTTGCTCCATCTGCCACCACTTGTTCTGCCACCTGAGCTTGGTTCTGAGTTGTTGAAGCCTTCTTGTTCAGTTCTTTCATCCTCCAATCAATTTCCTTCAGGTTCTCATTGATCAAACATGTCAGATCATTCAAATCAACCAAGCTCAGATTGTCAATAATATTTCCTTCAGTAAGATATTGAAACATGAGCAAAGACATCTCCTTCTCCCTATTGTCTTTTCTCACTTTGTCCAATTGATCTTTGGCCTTTTGGACCTTCTGCTTCATAAAGCTCTCTTGGTTCAGCATCCTCTTGCTTAGCTCAAATTCAGGAATAGACCTGAACTTTTTGATCACCTTTTGGACCCCCCTTTGGGATGGCCAAACCTTTGGCTGAGATTCATATGGACTATAAATTATAGCACATGCCTCAACCCCACAAAGAATGGTGAGTTCAGCAAGCTTCTTCAATAGACCCTTATGCCTTTTCTTGTATGATACCTTCCTTGCTTTATCATTGACAATGAACGCAAGTTTCACCTTCTTTCTCATGGTGGTGAAAAGGAAAAATAGAGGAATTTGTGGATTTTAGTCCAAACATTATGATCTTTATATAGCCTAATATGGGATATAAATTGCCATATACACACACAACAGTTGACATTTGCAGAGTTTTTATCACTTAATTACAGTTAAACCTACCACGTTTTATGCATACTTACATTTCAATTCTACCACCTAAACAAATGTGGAAATTTCCCGTGATAGTAACTCAATACCATATAAGGGTGCCTTACCTTGTATAGCCCAACAATTTGTTATCAATTCTGTGTGGCATGACAGAGGGGTGCGTGTATATTGCGAAATAATTAAATTTTCTACCATTGATGGAGGTAGAAATGTTATATTTATAAATTTTTTGTTTACAAACTACATTATATCTAACTGGTAATACATTCTTGAGTAGAGTATTACCGGTTAGACATATAGTATAATTTGTAAATTTGTAAAAAAAATAAAATTTGTCAATATAACTCTATTTATGTATTAAAGCTGTAAAATTTTTGTAATATATGAGTGAGGAATAATTTAATGCGTTGAGTAGGTACGCGTGAGTCTGTTTGTGAATTAAGGAAACAAATCTTTGTGGATTGATGCAGGGATAGATTTTTTAGTATTGTAATGAATGTTATTTATAGCTAGTGCAAGGTTCTTAGTATTGTGTATTTTAGTTGATTACTCAAAAATGTAATTTTCATGATCACTTGACATATATATAACAAATTAAATTCCAAGAATTAAATCGCTCACATGTAATTCATAAATTTCTCAAACATGAGAATGAAACACTGTGATATATATGGGTGTTAAACATACCAAGGGCCTTTCGCTCGGTCCGTGTAGGCCTGAACTTACATGTTTAAAATTGGTTATTGACACCAGACATGAACTTGTATAAAAGCTCGTTTAATAAGAAGGCCTCAGGCTCCAATTCAAAAGCTCGGCCTTAAAGCCTCTCAGACTGACCTAATATTTTTTTTATTTTATATTTTTTTATACTACTTGTAATAACCCTCTCTTTCTCCTCAATTCATATAATCTCATTTTATTGGTTAAACAAACTTTTAGAATGATTTTGTTCTATATTATGTTGTTTGGATATAAATTGAATTTATGAATATTTATGGAATTACTAGTATTGTTGATTGTATATTCTGTTTGGATAAATTTTTGTTGTCTTATTTTTTTTTTAAACATGCTAACAGGCTAAACCAAGCTTTTAATTTTTGTAAATAAGTCAGGCCACCGGCCGATAATTATATTTATAACAGATAACAGGCTTAGTCAGACTGACACTTTTAAACACAGGTTAGCCTTTTAAGACCAAAATTCAGCTCGGCCCGGCTCGTTAACACCCCTAGTGATATCCATGAGAGCTATTATATTCTCTTGCAATGTTTTTTTTTTTATGGGAAAAGTTCAAAACCTCCTATGTGGTTTGCTCCAAAAAATATTAATCCCCTATATTTTTTTTTCTTTATCACTTATTTTTATTATGATTTTTTTCATCCAAATCCATTAATGTTGGGCTAATATATCCATTTTGCTCCTGTGAGCATTAAAAAGCACAGGAGAGGTAATTGATTAAAAAATAGAAGTACAAGGACATAGGTGATAAAATATTAAATCATAAGAGAGTTTTTTGAACTTTTCCCTTGTAATAATTAAAAAATAAAATAAAAATTGATGTGGCTTGAATAGAACACCATTACAAATAAAACATGTTTTGTTGAAATATCATCCACATATATTTTTTATATTTGTCATTTATTTGTATTTTTTATATCTGTCGATCGTTATAATTGAATTCATCATTGTTATATGAGGTAGGATATTCATACTACCAAATTTTTCTACTACCACTCCACTACCACTCTAATCACCATTGGATTCAAAAGTTATTTTTTTTCTCTCTCTTCATTCAACTTTTCCTCTAATCCAATGGTGATTAAAGTGGTAATGAAAGGGTAGTAAAATAATTTGGTAGTATGAATATCCTACCCCTTGTTATATAGGTAGATGGTTGCAGAGGAAAAAATCATTATTATCCCAATAATTTATTTCAATTCTATCTATTTATTTTTAATAAATTAAAAAATAATATTTGAAAAAAATAAAATATTAAAATAATAGAAATAGAGCACCAATAACAAATCTATTTATATTTAAAAAAAAATTAAGAACTTTACGTTATATAATCCTACTTTATAATTATAAGTAAATAGCAATAGTGCCAAAAAACATTAACGATGATCATCTTAATTCTAATTTTTTTTCAGAGTGAGGCATTCAAACCTTTTTTCCTGGGCAACAAATTATAATTGATATTGTAAAGAACATCCTTTATTTGCATTGTTCCTCACTTCAAGTTTTTTTTTTTTTTTTTTTTGATTTGTTGCAAGGAAAAAGTTAAAAAAAAAACGGTTTAATATTTTATCACTTGTACTTCTCTTTTTTAATCATGTACCTCCTTCGTGGTTTATTAGAGAAAAATGAACAAATTATCCTAATATTTAACAGTGTTAAAGATGGATTTGTATAGAAAAAAAATTACCGGGGAGGTGAGCAATAGAAAAAACATACAGGGGATTAAATGATTTTGGAGAACCAAGGGGGAATTTAATTATTACTTTTACTATCTATTCGGTTACCGTTTAATCAATTTAAAATCAACAGTTGAAAAAGAAAAAAAATTAGCTATTATTGATTTCAAATTAATTAATTCAACAGTAATTTCTTAAATAATAAGAATAAAATGATAATAAGTATAGCTTTTCCCTATGTTTAATAACATATATTCCATGTTGTGTGTATTTAAGAGTGAGAGAAAAAGAGAATTTCATTTGCTCCAATTTTCAAATTCTAATTAATAACACATCCTATTACGCTTGTATTCAATAATTTATGTGTCTTGGAACAAAGAAACATAAAAAAATTGGTCTTTTTTCAATTTTTATTTTCATGCTATTGGTTCATTTACTCTTTTTTCAATTTCTAGTGACCGAGCATGAAGAAAGATATAATTGTTTACGTGTCCAAGTGTTTGATATGCTAGAGAGTGAAGATTGAACACCAGAAGTCGTCTGGTAACTCCAACCTCTTGAGATTCCGCAATGGAAGTGGGAGAGCATTTTCATGGACTTCGTAGTGGGATTGCCTAAGACTCAGGCTGGTTATGACTCTATCTGGGTCATTGTGGACAAATTGACTAAGTCTGCCTATTTTCTTCCGGTAAAAGTGAGCTTTACTACAGAACAGTTGATCAAACTATATGTTCGCGAGATTGTGAGGCTTCACAGGGTTTTCGAGAGTATAATTAGTGATAGGGACCCGAATTTCACATTTCGGTTCTGAGAGGCGTTGCAAGGAGCTTTTGGTACTAAGTTGAGATTGAGTACATCCTATCACCCTCAGACTGATGGACAGTACGATGTATTGTACATCCTATCACCCTAAAACTGTTACACATTGCACCCTACGATGTATTGTATGGTAGGAGGTGTCGAACTCCTACCTATTGGTCTGAGGTTGGTGTAAAACCCGCACCATTAATTAAGAAAGTTAATTAATTAATTATGTGAAATTAGAAAATAATTTCATAATTGACCCTAATAATTATTATGAGGCTCTAATAATTATAGTAAGTGATTAAGAAGGCTGAAAGTCGCTTTTCGGAAGAAAAGTGCAGATACCGGTTCTGCTAATCGCTATAAATGCGTACCGATAAAGTATCCCGGAAAATTATGAAAAGTGAGTATATATTACTAGAATAATATATAGAACTTGTAAAACGAGTTTCAAGTTAAAATAATGAGAAATGGTGCCAGAACTAATACTGTCAGCGTGAAAACGCGTACCGGAAAAGTGTTGCGAAAAAATAAAATAAATATATGAAAATTCCTAGAAAAATATCTAGGTTAAGAATCTAAAATTTTAGAGTTAAACGAAGAGCAGAACTAATTAAACTAATACTGCTAGTTTAACTTAAGTGACAATATAAATAGAAAAGGGTAGCAAAACCCTAAATTTTTCTTTAAGGGAGCGTTTGGCTAGCGTCTTTTTGCAGGATTCCTATGCAAATGCAACAAGGCTTTTTGAAATGTCTTGTTTGGTTGGAGGTGTTTTAATCAGAAAGCCAGCTATTCAAGGATGGATGGCTTTTTAAATTTTGTCATGGAAAGCTATCGATCTGTACTGTTTAGAAAGCATTTTGGAAGATGGGAATTTGTTAAAAGCTGATAAAAGCATTGTGCACCGAAAAATTTGACACCCTTTATACCCTCCTTTATACCCTCTGAAAAGGCAAGGGAGTGAAAGGTAAAGGGTTTCAGCCTTTTTTAAAATAAAGGTTATTTTAGTAAAACCATAATTTTTTCCCATCTATATTTTATCAAACTCCAAACATAGACTTTACAAAATTTACTTAATTTTCCCAGTAAAATTTTTTCCTACCAAACAACTTTTTTTTACATTTTCCTATCTATCTCACTTTCTTACCATTTCCCTATCAATTCTATTTCCCCAGTATTCAAAAAATTTCTCCTCAACCAAACGCCCCCTAAAGGACTCAGCAGCTGAGTGTGGCAGCCATTTGGGGTCTTTTGGAGTCTTGGCTTTCTCCTCCAAAGTTTCTATCTTTTTTTTCCTCTCCTCCATTGAAACATTACCCAACCATTAAAGCTTTAGTTTTGTTGAAGGAGAATCCATTGTTAAAGATTTGGGTGCTTTCTAAACCTATCAAGCTTTCATTTTTCTGTTCTCAAAAGAATCCTAGGTAAATTTAACTATCCCCTTTGTAAGTTATTGTTATATATTACCGTTGAGATATCATTTGTGAAATCACTGTGTGCTATTTTTCTTCTGTAGATCGCCATTTGGTTTTGTCATTTTGTATGTTTTGTTTATCGATTGGCGTGATTTCAAAATAAGATTCTGCACCTATTGTTCAAGAAATCGGTCACTGAGTCTATGTGTATGATCCACTTTGTCCAAGTTGTTTAGATATATATATATAAGGGGGTGTTTGGTTCAAGTTTTTGGAGAGGATTACCGGTAATCCTTCTTTGGTAAATGTAATTATCACGTTTGGTAGAAGGAATAAATTACGATTCCCGGATATCCAAGATTACCGGTAATTTGATTTATAAAGAAAAGTCACTATTCAGATTACCAAAAATAATATGGTAATTCGGAATACCAATCAGAATACCAAGTAAAGGGAAAGCACAACAATAAATTTTGAGACAAAAATACCCCAATACACATAAAAATCTAGACACAATCTATCAATTATAAAAGTAAAAATAGTTTATGTTATCAAAAAAAAAAAAAAAAAATAGTTTGGGGTTATTTTTGTAAAATAACCTCATATTCCAATTTCCAAGTCATATTTCGTTCTAAACCAAATATGGAATCAGTAATTTTTACCCAATATTCCCGGTAATATTTTGGCGAACCAAACACATCTTTCGTAAGATTCCAAGTAAACTCAATTTCTACTGAATTCCCATTAATCATGATTCCCGGTCACCAAAAAATTTCTCTTGTACCAAACACACCCTAAAAGAATACAGGGAACCGAGTTCGTTAAACATAGTTCGTTTATCTATGTTTATATATATAAGAGAAAAAATATTCTCACTACCAAAATATTTCAGTACCAACTTACTACCTATCTAATCACCATTGAATTAGTATTTTCTCTTTCTTTAAAAACTTTTTAATATTCTCTCTCTTTGATCCATTGGTGATTAGATAGGTAGTAAGTTAGTAGTAAAAAATTTTGGTAGTCAAAATATCCTCCCTCTATATATATATATATATATATATATATATATATATATATATATATATATATATTTATAAGATAATAATTATCTAATATTAAACAAGTTAAATGGTATGTATTAAAAAGGATCTACAGGTTCGAAATGAAAAAGAAAATAATATCCGATTGCCTTGAAATTTTAGAATATGTATATTGATATTATGATGGTCATTGAACCAGATCTGTGAGTGCATTGGATTCTATTTGTGGTGTGGACTCTTGGCTGGGATAGCTAGCTTGCAAGGTAAGCTTTCGTGTCCTCGGTTTAGCCATATTGTGGTTCCACCATGTCCCATAAGGTATGGTTATATGCATGCTGTGTTACATGCTTTTGATGTTTTGGAAATGCTATTGAGTTGTTATATGCTAGTGCCTTTATGATATGCATGTGGTGTTCCACCTATACGGTAAGCCTGAATATGTAGTACATACAATATGGTGAGGCTGTGGGTAAGGTGCAAGCGGTGTTCCTTGTACTACATGTAGGTATAGACGTATTCCTGCATTTCTCTGGCCAGTAGAATAGTGATAAACACACATGGCATGAATATCTATTGCACTGCATAGTTTTGGAACTGATATTGATATTACTGCTTTTAGAACTTATATTGCACATGTAAGACTTGAGATAAAAGGGTATTTGAAATATTATTGAACCGTATTTGAATCTGTACATAGGGGTCTCTATTTATAGAGACTTCTTGACCTAATTTTGACCTAATGAGCTTGGCCCAATATACAAGTAACGGACTAAATAAATACAAATAAATGACTACATAATTACTAATAAATGACTACATAATTACTATTTACAACACTCCCCCTCAAGCTGAGGAATAGATATTTATCATTCCCAGCTTGCTAGCAAGTTCTTGAAATCTATCTGAAGGAAGCCCCTTTGTCAATAGATCAGCTAATTGACACCCAGTGGGAATGTATGGAGTGGTAATCAACCCGCTATCAAGTTTCTCTTTGATGAAATGGCGGTCGACCTCAATATGTTTAGTCCGATCATGTTGAACTGGATTATGAGCTATACAAATAGCGGACTTATTATCACATAGCAGCTTCATAGGTCCCTCACATTTTATTTTTAGATCATCAAGTACAATTTTCAGCTACAGTAACTCACAAATGCCTTGAGCCATAGCTCGAAATTCAGCTTCTGCACTTGATCTGGCGACCACATCTTGTTTCTTACTTCTCCATGTCACCAAGTTACCACAAAGAAACATGCAATAACCAGTGGTAGAACGACGGTCAGTCACGGATCCAGCATAATCAACATCTGTGTAGACTTCTAAAGATAGATTGCCATCACGTCGGAATAACAACCCTTTACCAGGAGTACCTTTCAGATACTGAAGAATTCTCTCTACTGCCTGCATATGTTTCTCCTTTGGATCGTGCATAAATTGACTGACAACACTAACAGCATAAGCTAAGTCTGGTCTAGTATGGGCCAAATATATCAATTTCCCAACTAGCCGTTGATATTGTCCTTTATCAACTGGAGGACTCTCCTCTTCATAGCTCATCTTGTGATTCTGCTCAATAGGAGTATTAGAGGGTTTACACCCGAGCTTTCCTGCTTCTTTGAGAAGATCAAGAACATATTTCCTTTGGCTGATAAAGATTCCTTTGCTCGAATGAGCTACTTCTATCCCTAGGAAATATCTCAGTTTCCCGAGGTCTTTGACTTCAAACTCAGAGGCAAGCCGTGTTTGCAGAATCTGTCTCTCCACAAAATCATCACCTGTGATAATAATATCATCAACATATACAAGGAGCACAGTAAGCTTCCCATTTTGGGAGTGCTTGAAAAAAAGAGTGTGATCTCCTTGACTTTGTTTATATCCTAAGGTCATCATAACCTTAGTAAACTTTCCAAACCAGGCACGAGGTGACTGCTTCAATCCATACAAGGCCTTTTTTAATTTACAAACTTTATTTTCTCCCTTCACAGAATCAAAACCAAGCGGAATTTCCATGTAGACTTCTTCTTCTAACTCACCATTGAGGAAAGCATTCTTCACATCAAATTGGTTTATATCCCAATTGTAATGGTCAGCAAGGGATAACAAAACACTCACCGTATTCATCTTTGCAACTGGAGCAAATGTTTCTTCATAATCAATGCCATAGGTTTGAGAGTAACCTTTGGCAACTAATCGAGCTTTGTATCTCTCAAGAGTTCCATCAGAATTATATTTCAGGGCATAAACCCATCTGCACCCTACTGCTTTCTTTCCAGTAGGTCTATCAATAACCTCCCATGTTTTATTTTTCTCCAATGCATTCATCTCCTCTTGCATGGCTTGAGCCCAATTCCTATCTTTCAAGGCTTCATGTACTGATTTTGGGATTGCAATAGAGTCTAGTGCTGAAACAAAGCTTTTGTGCTGCACAGAAAGATTAGCAGAGGAAACAAACTGGGAGATAGGGTATTGAGTACAAGAGGGACAAGATTTCTTGGGACAAGCTCTTTTTCCTTTTCTAAGAGCAATGGGTAAATCATCAGAATCAGTAGTAATGGGTAAGTCATCAGAAGTATTAACATCATGATCAGAAATATGAGATTCAGGACTTACCAGTGGTTCAGACGATTGAGGTTGCTGCTGAGACAATGTGGGTTGTTTCCTTCTTTCAGGTGTCATAATCTTTCGTATCTCTGGTGTACTTGATGTATCAATCACAGGAGAATCAGTCACAGGAGGATCAGACACAAGAGGAACAGACAAAGGAGAAACAGACAAAGGAGAAACAGACACAGGAGGAACAGGACCAGGTGGAGGATACACTGACATAGGTAAATGAGTAGACACTGATGATTCAAACTCAAAGAAGGGAGGTGATGAGATTTCTGGTGAAGGATTCTCCCCCTGAAGATGAGGACCTTGGAAAAAGGACTCAGATTCCTGAAACGTAACATCCATAGAAACAAAAAATTTCCTACTACAAGGGTGATAGCACTTGTAGCCCTTCTTATCAGGAACATAACCAAGAAAAACACATTTAATAGCCCTAGGGTCCAACTTACTGCGATGATGTTTATGAACATGAACAAAAGCAACACTCCCAAACACTCGTGGAGGAAGACTCATCATAGTTGGAATAGAAGGGAAAAAAGAAGTCATAGAGTGAATAAGACTTACATGGTCAAGTACCCGAGTGGGTAAACGGTTGATCAAGAATGCTGCAGTAAGAATAGCATCTCCCCAATAGTATTTGGGTACATGTGTCTGAAACATTAATGCACGAGCCACTTCAAGAAGGTGACGATTTTTTCTTTCAGCAACCCCATTCTGTTGGGGGGTGTCAACACAAGTAAGTTCATGAATCATACCGTTATTTCTTATAAATTGGGAAAAACTATGATTAACATATTCAGTACCATTATCTGTTCTTAGTCTCTTGAGTTTTTTACCAAACTGGGTCTCAATCATTTTATAAAATTGAAAGAACAGTTGTGGTACCTCAGACTTTTCACGCATTAAGTACACCCAAGTTACACGAGTGCAATCATCAATAAAAGAAACAAACCATCTATTTCCAGAACCATGAGGGACTTTAGAGGGACCCCAAACATCAGAATGAATAAGATCAAAAGGTTCAACACTCTTAGTGATACTAGAAGGAAAAGACACACGATGATGCTTAGCAAATTCACAAACATCACAATGAAAAGACTCAACAGATTTAGACAAAAACAATGACGGAAATAAAGATTTGAGTAAACTAAATGGAGGATGACCTAAGCGCTTATGATGAAGCCAAATCAAAGAATCAGCAGTTGATTGACCATGAGACATCAAGATGTGATTTGTTACTTTATTTGCAGGAGATTGTGACACCAGATAGTACAGCCCACCTTGCTCTTTAGCACTACCAATCGTCTTCCCCGTGGCGAGATCCTGAAAAACACAATGGATAGGATAGAAGGTTACAGTACAATTCAAATCTTTTGTTATTTTATGAATAGAAAGAAGATTCGTGGAGAGTTTAGGAACATGGAGAACATCCTTAAGATGTAAGGACTGCTGTAAGTTTATGTCACCAGAACCCGCAACTGATGTATGAGAGCCATCAGCTACGACTATTGTATGAGTTCCAATAGTAGGATGATAAGAGGTAAAAGAGTCAGCACAACAAGCCATATGATCAGTAGCACCAGAATCAACAACCCAAGAATGTTTAAAATCATTACATGAAGAAAGGAAAGAATAAGTTTTTGAGCTCATACCAGTCATAGTCAAAGCACTAGTATCAGATGGCTTACTCATTGAATCAAGAATGGTTCGGAGCCGTTCCAACTCATCTGGACGAAATGCAGGTTGGGTCTTATTAGGTGTAGGAGTTATTTCAGAGGAAGTAAAATGCGCTTGACCACGCAACTTTGCCATCTTTTCTAAGACAGATTGCTTTCCATAAAGGCGAAAGCATAAATCCTTGATATGACCTGTTCTTTTACAATAAGAACACCATCGATCATCTCTCTTAGGTCTAGAAGAGGTACCATCATAAAATTTTGAAAAAGAACTCCTTTGAGAAGAGGCCATACTGCACAGAAAATGGTCAAAGAAAAGCTCTAAGAAGTCAAAAAATCACAAATAAATACAGCGTGGGTCTGGGTCCAGGGGAAGCCCGTGGCGAGGAACCACCACCAATGAGTTAAGGCTACACTAACCGTAGCAAGTGGATCCGACACCATGTCTCAACCCAAAACCTTAAGGCATTGGGTTCATGGGTCCTTTCACTTATATACTCTTCACTTAGCTCATTACCAACCAATGTGGGACTCATCACACTTGAATATCTCAACAATCTCCCCCTCAAGTGTGAAACCCACCATTGGTATGCTCCTCCTCAACCGAGTACCCGAAGCGCAAAGTACTCGACCCGCCTCCTAGCCAATCACTAGGCTAGCTCGAGCCCAACCAGGCTCTGATACCAACTTGAAATAAAAGGGTATTTGAAATATTATTGAATCGTATTTGAATCTGTACATAGGGGTCTCTATTTATAGAGACTTCTTGACCTAATTTTGACCTAATGGGCTTGGCCCAATATACAAGTAACGGACTAAATAAATACAAATAAATGACTACATAATTACTAATAAATGACTACATAATTACTATTTACAACAGTAAGTGAGCTTGAGGTGGAAGATCCTTGAGGACCCCCTTGTCTTACTGAGATTTCTAGTTTAGAGATCTCACCCCACGTTTGGGGAATGCTTATTTCAGGTTCAGGTAATGTTGGGGTTGAGACCTCTGGCGGCAGGAGGCCGGAGCTGAGTTAGATATTGCTGTTATTATATGCTGACTTGTTGGATGCTAGTTATGCATGCTGCTTTTATGCTTTTAGCTTCTTTATGATTTTGTATTATTATGTTGAGACTTGGTTGTTTACGCTGTTGATTTGGTGAGCATGGGAATTGTCCATGCCACATAGACTTGTTATGTCTTGTTTTATTTGGAGTTGTAATAATGTGTCAGGATTATTGTCCGGACTACGGGTAGTAGATCCGTGACTTAGATACTCACATTTATATCTATTTTGAGGTATTTCAGTTAGATGTCTTATTGCAATTTACATACCGGCGATATTTTATGAAAATGATTAAGTAATCAACTTGGCTAAGATTAATGACGTCATAATTGAACAGAAAAAGTTATTCCGCATTTTTAAATTAAGTGTGGCTTAATACGATGACATGTTAACAAACTGGGTTAACACGAGATGTTACAGTTGGAGATAGTTATTTGGCTTGGACTTTGTCCAAGATACCACCCAGCATGTAACACCCTGTGTGCTCCCGGTGTATTAACATACAAATGGTAATGGCGCTGCTAAATAAATGCGGAAGCTAACTTTTTCTTTTCAATTATGACGTCATCATAATTAACCAAGTTGATTACTTATTCTTCTTTCAAAATATTCTTTGTATATAAATTGCAATGAATAACTAACTGAATAACCTCATGATATAAATGTGTATCTAGTCATGGAACTACAACACGTAGACCAGACAATATCCTGATACATTATACAATTCAAGATTAAATAAACATAACATAGTCAACGTGGCATGGACAATCCCCATGCTCACCAAATAAGGCAACAAGCTCAATCAATGTCTTAAATCAAATGGCCATCTCATAAATAACAAGGCATGTATAAATCCAAATCGACATGCATATATCAACTCAGCTCCGGCCTCCTATCGCTAGAGGTATCAATCCTCGAGGTACCTGTACCTGAAAATGTGCCCCAACATGGGGTGAGATCTCTAAATAGAAATCTCAGTAAGACAAGGGGTCCTTAATGATCTCTCCACCCCAAGCTCACTTACATGTGCAATATAAGTTCTAAAACAGTAAAACAATATAAGTTTCAAAATCTGTGCAATGCAGCATATATCCATGTCATGTGTGTACTAATCCTACTGGTCAGAGAATAAACATGTAGGGATTACATACGTCTATAACCTACAGTATAAGGAACACCGCTTGTACCTCACCCACAGATTCACCATCTTGTATGTCTCCACATACTCAGGCTTACCGGGTGGTACACCACATACATATCATAAGGCACTTGCACTTAATAAAACAGCTCAATAGCATATCAAATATTCATCACATAATTTTCGCAAAACTCATCATGCATATAGACCATCCCTCCATGAGGTATGGTGGAACCAACAATGGGCAAAATTGAGGACACGAAAGCTTACCACTTAAGCAATCAACCCCAACAAGAGTCCACACCAGCCCAAGGTCACCAAACAACACAATCACAGTCTGTTTATACCAAAAATAATCATTAATATTCATAGCCCAAGGTTTGACTAAGTGTTTAAGGCTTTCCAACTTGTTTTAAGTGATTTTAGACTCACTCTGCAGGAGGTATTCGAATACTCCTCGATGAGTATTCGAATACTCCATGTCTCCTGAAAGTATCCCAATACTATCACTAAAGTATTCGAATACCACAGCGTATCCGAATACTTTAACTACAGTATTCGCATACCACAAGGTATCTGAATACTTTCACTAAGGTATCCGAATACTTTTCTGTCAAGAAAAGTATCTCAATACTTTTTCATGAGTATTCGACTACCTGCTGATGAGTATTCGAATACTCCACAAAAAGTATTCGAATACTTATCAAACAGAATGCAGAAACTCGTGCAGTTTCTGTATAAACACCATTTTAAGAGTCCTCTCACGAATTGGAGTCCCATAACTCCACAAACAGAAGTTCATTACTACATTTTAAACCTAATTCACCAACCTTTAACTTATATAATCAAAGTTTCCTCTTTTAGTGGCTTAATCAAGCTAAAATCATGAATATTCAAAGGAGGTGATCATGGTTTATCTCAAGGCTTAAAAACTCAAAAAAGGGACTGACTTAGAGCTTCCAACAGAGCTCAAAGATTCTGACTTTGTAAGGCCACGAAAATACAATACAAGCTTGGTCTTTTACACTTAAAAATGGCTTATTGGATCATCAAATGCCACGTAAATGGCTCACACTTCAACACTCAAGAATTCAGCCCTCACACACTCTAAACAGAGGCTACACAAACTCAGAATGTGTGCATTACAACCTCCCAAGGCTTGCTCACAACATCTATGGTGATCAAATGGAGAAACTTGGAGAAAAGGTGATCGCTTGAGCTCACAAGATGAAGAGAGGAAGGTGACATGTGAGGAACACAACACTAAGAAATGGAGGCACACTGGAGGCACGTAGAGCTGATGGAAAATTAGCCTAGGGTTTTGTGCCCTTTAGCATTTATAGGTCCACTAAATAAATCATCGATATTAGCATCCAAACTTAAGATTATGAACCTAGCCATTTTTCTAAGATTTGTCATATTTTTACTATAATTTTCGCAGCAATTTGCCGATACACGCTTTTACATAGCCGGTATCAGTCCTGACGTCAGTTCTCATTATTTCGACTCCAAACTTAACAGACAAGTCCTAAATATTATTCTAGGAATATTCATACACTTATTATATTTTTTCGGGATACTTCATCGGTACACACTTATACCGTGAAGCAGAACCGGTATCTGCACTTTTCGTCAGAAAAGCAACTTTCAGCGTTATTATCATTACAATTATTCAAGTCTTCCCATATTTATTCTACATCAATTATGGAATTATCTCATAATTTCATAATTAAATCATTTAAATTCCTAATTTAGCGGTGCGAGTTCTTACACAACAGATCTAGATGAGCAGAGAAAAGCTGAAGCAAGCACAGAATCGCCAGAAGAACTACTATGATAATAAGCACCGGCCACTGGAGTTCAGTGAGGGTGAGCACGTGTTTGTGAGACTTTCACCTGTCACCGGTGTTGGTCAGGCCCTCAGAGTGAGGAAGATTAGCCCGAGATTCATTAGGCCATACCAGATACTTGGTAGGGTAGGGCCTGTTGCCTACCGGCTTGCCTTGCCTCCGAACCTTGCCAACATCCACGACGTGTTTCACGTGTCTCAGCTTCGGAGACATATAACAGACCCTTCGCACATGGTGCAAACGGATGATGTGGAGGTTCAGGAGAATTTAAAGACTCCCATCGGACCACTCAAGATTCTCGATCGTGGTGAGAAGAAGCTACAAAACAAAGTCATTCCCATGGTCAAAGTGCAATGGGAAGGAAGAACTCTAGAGGAGTGTACTAGGGAACGGGAGGATGAGCTTCTCCGGCAATACCCCGAGTTTAGGGACAAGTATGTCACTAATTTTGCGGACAAAATTATTAAAATGTGGAGTGAATGTAAGAACCTGCACCGTTAAATTAGGAATTTAAATAATTAATTATGAGTTTAAGAAATGATTCCATAATTAACCTTGAATAAATATGGTAAGGTTAGAATAGTTATCACGAGAGTTTTATAACGCTGAAAGTCGCTTTTATGATGAAAAGTGCAGATACCGGTTCTGCTTCACAGTATAAGTTCATATCGATGAAGTATCCCGAAAAATTATAATAAATGTATGAATATTTCTAGAATAATATGTACGTCAAGTATATCAAGTTTGGAGTCAAAATAATGAGAACTGACATCAGAACTGATACCGGCTACGTAAAAATGCGTACCGATAAAGTGCTGCGAAAATTATAATAAAAATATGACAAATCCTAGAAAAATGGCTAGGTTCAGAATCTGAAGTTTTAGATTAAAACGCTTAACGGAGCTATTAGTGCTAATACCGACGCATTAAATGGGTAGCCTTATATAAGTGGAACTTAAACATTTATTCCTATTGCTACCAAAAGACCTACGCAGCCATTTCTAACTCTGACCATCCTCTTCTCCATTTCCCTAGGAAGATCTCTGTAACACCCTGTATATATCCGGTAATATTATCATACTATCGTATTAAGCTAGGCTTAATTACAAATTGCGGAATATCTTTTTCTTTTCAATTATGATGTCATTAATCATTACCAACTTGATTACTTAATCATTTTCAAAACATCGCCTGTATGCAATTGCGATAAAACAGCTAACTGAAATACCTCATTAATTAAATAACATAATGTATGTCTCTAGTCACGGAACTACAACACGTAGACCGGACCAACTAGCAGTTTATACAACTCAACTCAAAAGTACTAACAACATAGTGACATGGACAACTCTCATGCTCACCCAAATAAGGCAACAATGCCCAACATAAGTCTCAACTCAAAACTTAAAGAGCAGAAAACATAAATAGCATCCAATCCAGTCATGACAGCAATACAACATAAATTTCATAATCAGCTAAGCTCTGGCCTCCTGCCGCCAGAGGCATCAGTCACCATACTACCTGAACCTGAAATAAGCATTCCCCAAACGTGGGGTGAGATCTCTAAACAAGAAATCTCAGTAAGACAAGGGGTCCTTAAGGATCTTCCACCCCAAGCTCACTTACATGTGCAATATAAGTTCATAAGCAGTTTATCATCGTCAGTTCTAAATCAGTGCAATGTAGCAGATAATCATGTCATGTGTGTCAATACTATTCTACTGATCAGAGAAATGCAGGAATACGTCTATTACCCACACAATATGCAAGACGCTACTTGCACCCACCCACGGACTCACCATCTTTTATGACGCAACATACTCAGGCTTACCGACTAAGTGGAAACAACACAAACATATTATAAGTCATTGCACATATCAGCTCAAAAGCATTTCAAAATATCCAAAGCATGTAACACAACATGCATATAACCATACCCCCATGGGACATGGTGGAACCACGACATGGCTAAACCGAGGAGATGAAAGCTTACCTTGCAAGCTAACACATAAAGCCAAGAGTCCATAGCTCAAAGTCCAAACACAGCAGATTCACAATCTGTTATGGACCAACAATACATCAACAATCATACTCTACAAGTATACAACATAAAGACAACGCCTTATCATTACGTTTTACGTCTTAAGGCTTCTCACCAAGCCATAAGCCCTTAATCATATGATTCTGACTTACATTAATTAATAACAGAAGTTCAACTTCCTCAAACTAGGGTCCACAAACTCCTAGATCAGTTCTGGATGAACAATACGCTACTGTTCTTCGCAAATCCAGAATATCCGGATATTCCACGGGGACATATCCGGATATGCAATATCCGGATATCTCACAGGCAATATCTGGATATCCAATATCCGGATATCACTCTGGCAATATCCGAATATCCAGATTCCCATATCCGGATATCAATATCCGGATATTCCACGGGCAATATCCGGATATTTCACGACAGAATGCAGTTTCTGCATTTCGCGAAGATATCCTTCCAAGGTTCTATTTTTAACACTTCCAGAAGCTTAAACATGCATCTTAAGGTTCATTGAGGTTCATATGACAGTTGGTTACTTGTTTAATCCATTAAACATACCAAGACTTCATCTTTAAGCAACAACACTCAAGACCAAGGTTGGTACATCTTACCACAGTTTAAACTCAGCAAGATGGGTGCTCTTGGAGCTCACACAACAGCTCCAAGGTACTGACTTCAAGGGTGCACGAAAATGCCACTCAAGCTTGGTTCTTTCTTCACAAAGGTTGCCATTTTGAAGCTTACAATCTAAGAAGAAAGCTCCAACACTACAACCACCAACTCATCCCCTTCACAACCACAACACAACCCCTAACACTCAGAAGCAAGGCCACCAACACCCTCACAATGCTCACTCTCACTCACCCCAAGGTGTTTACAAGGAGAAAGTGTAAGAAAATGGCCTCAAAGCTTCAAGAAATGGTGAGAGCAAGAGAAGGAGACACCAAGTCAGCAAGGAGACCACACTCAGCAGCCACTTACGCTCAAAACTGATGCATTAACCTAGGGTTGTGTGCATAAGTCCTATATATAGTCACTTAATCAATTAACACACATTATTAACTTTAATTGCCACGCTTAGTATTTTAATCCGAAACTTTTGATTCTTAACCTACTCAATTTTACAAGAATTATCATATTTTTCTTATAATTTTCGGAGCACCTTTCCGGTACGCGCTTTTCATAGCCAGTACCAGTTTCTGGCACCAGTTCTCATTATTTTGACTTGAAACTCGTTTTACAAGTCCTACATATTATTCTAGTAATTATCATGCACTTATTATAATTTTCCGGGATACTTTTTTGGTACGCATTTATACCGACTAGCAGAACCGGTATCTGCACTTTTCTTCCGAAAAGCGACTTTCAGCATTCTTACTCACTTACTATAATTATTAGAGCCTCATAATAATTATTAGGGTCAATTATGGAATTATTTCCTAATTTCACATAATTAATTAATTAACTTCCTTAATTAACGGTGCGGGTTCTTACTATCTCACCTTTCTTCATGGGAGTTTGTAAAGAACCTATTTTTGTGCATTTCTCTTCCTCTCGATACTTCTAGTGAGTGGAAAACCATCATCTTGAGGCAGACAGGTCCCTTCTTGAAACCCCCCTAGCTGTTGCCTTGGAAGAGAGTGTATAAGCCTTTGGAGTTTTCGAGTTTGAACCAACTTTGAGCTTGTTTGGAAACTCCTTGTGGTGAAAGGAGTGGAGTGTATTGCTCCATTTTCGTGCTCAGTGTTTGGTGATGAAAAAGAGTGCATTTCTCAACCTTAAAGGCCTCCCATTTTTGCTTACAAGCCTTTGGGGTATATTCCTTCGCTTTATTCATGATTTTTCATGTTAAAGATCAAGTCTTGGCATGTAATATGATAGGATTAAGTAGCTAACATGAACACTGACCTAAAGGTGTCTAAAAATGCATGCTTGAACGTAGAGTAATGTTAAAAATGGAACCTTGAAGAGATATCTTCGTGAAATGTAAAAACTGCATTCTGTCGCGAAATATCCGAATATGATATCCGAATATAATATCCGGATATGATATCCGGAGATATCCGGATATGGATATCCGGATATGGATATCCGGATATGCCCTCGACAAATATCTGGATATTCTGGAAATTTCGATGTTGTGCATTGTTCTGTCCAAACAGAAGTGTAGATTGGGTTTCTGGACCCATGATTGGTTAATGTGAACCTCTGTAATAAGTTAATGAGTAAACACCCTTTTTGGTCCCTGGAAATATCTACGAAATCCTTTTTAGTCCCTGACAATAAAAAAGGACCAAATTGGTCCCTAAAATTATGAAAAAAGGGCCACATTAGTCCTTATGTCAACTCCTCTGTCACTAACGTGGCCCTTTTTACATACTGTTAGGGACCAAATTGGTCCTTTTTTATTGCCAGGGACTAAAAAGGATTTCGTAGATATTTCCAGGGATCAAAAAGGGTGTTTACTCTAAGTTAATTAAGTCAGAATCACTTAGATTAAGGACTTACGGCTTTGGGAGAAGCCTAAGAGCACTAAACGAAAAAAGAAATATTTTCATAATGAAATGAACCTTTAGAATATGAATATTGATGATGTTTCTGGTATAAACAGACCGTGAGTGTGCTGTTTGGTGACCTTGGGCTGGTGTGGACTCTTGAGTTTGGATTGATAGCTTGCGAGGTAAGTTTTCGTGTCCTCGGTTTTGCCCATTATTGATTCCACATACCTCATGGAGGGATGGTCTATATGCATGATGAGTTGTGTGAAAATCATGTGATGAATATTTGATATGCTATTGAACTATTTTATTAAGTGCAAGTGCCTTGTGATATATATGTGGTGTACCACCTAGACGGTAAGCCTGAGTATGTGGAGACATACAAGATGGTGAATCAGTGGGTGAGGTACAAGCGGTGTTCCTTGTACTGTAGGTTGTAGACGTATGTAATCCCTACATTTTTATTCTCTGGCCAGTAGGATTCTTACACACATGACATTGATATATGCTGCATTGCACAGATTCTGGAAATGACATTATTATACTGTTTTGGAAATTATATTGCATATGTAAGTAAGCTTGGGTGGAGAGATCTTTGATGACCCCTTGTCTTGCTGCGATTTCTTTTTAGAGATCTCACCTCGTGTTAGGGCACATTTTCAGGTACAGGTACCTCGAGGGTTGATACCTCTAGCGATAGGAGGCAGGAGTTGAGTTGATTGATGAATGCTTCTTTATTGTTATTTGTTCATATGATTATGCCTTGTTATTTCCTATATGGCTGATGTATTTGAGACTTGCTGTGAAGTCCTATTTGGTGAGCATGGGGGTTGTCCATGCCACATTAGTATTTGTTATGATACTTCAGACTTGAGTTGTATAATGTATCAGGATATTGTATGGTCTACGTGTTGTAGTTCCGTGACTAGATACACATTTATGATATGAGGATATTCAGTGTAGTGATTATTGCAATTTACATACAGGCATTATTTTAAAAACGAATAAGTAATGAACTTGGTTAATAATAATGATGTCATAATTGAAAAGAAAAAGTTAGCTTTCGCATTTATTTAGCTGCATTATTGTCATATGTATGCTTAATACACTGGGTGCACACAAGGTGTTACAATGTATTTTTTCTAACCGATTCATGTATGTTAATTCAACATTTAAATTGATTTGATGAGGGGTACAACTTTGGTGAAGAGTGTTTTGGATTTTAATGAAGTTTAGGTGGTGGGATCTTAGAGAGAAGGTGGAGAAAATTTGAAAACCTCCAAGGTAGAGAGAGAATGAAGTGGGCTGCTGATGGGAAGGGAAGGGGAAGAGTCTTCTTATATTTTTAGGGTTTTCGCTATGTCATTAAGTGACTTTCTGTCATTTAATGACACCCGATGTAATTTTTCTCTGAACGGTTATCAAATTTCTACCCTGAAACCCCCAAGACTCTAACTTTAACATTTTTGGTCTAATTATGACTTGTTAGACATATATTGGTCTTTATTTCTATTTTCTCATCTTTTTCCCGTTCCGGGATTCTACCGGCTGCTGCTACAACAGTACAAAATATCCGGCAGAAGTGACTTTTGAAAAATACCCCAATATGGGTATCAATCTTCATCAAATCATATCCTAACCTCATTCATGATGTGTATATCATTAGATTAGCTCTCTAACTATAATTTGCTAATTTGGAGCTATTCTGCTGACTGTTATTACGTCAGCAGTCAAAATTAACAGATGAAAATTCATCTGTGCATAATACCCTCAATATGGGTATCAAAATTCTTAGAATTTTATTCTCATTCTATTTATAACCATAAGGTCCTCATCATTACCCTCAAATTTAAGATCACATAATTAGGGTCATTATATTCACCACACCTTTTAAAAAGATTTTGTCCTCAAAATCGGATGATACCTGATATCAAACTCGGGATATCGCCGGAGAATATCATCCTTCCTCTCCCATGTGGCGTCCTCAGGTGTCAATCCCTCCCATTGAATCTTGATCATGGGAATAACTCTATTTCGAAGCTGTTTCTCATCTCGAGCAAGAACCTTAGAAGGTCCAACAACGAACTTCAGGTCCTTCTTAACCTCTATGTCATCATGCTGTACAATGTGTGAGTCATCATATATATATCTGCGGAGTTGACTCACATGGAAGACGTCATGTACATTCGCCAAGTTGGGAGGTAGAGCAAGTTGATACGCCACCGGTCTGACCCTCTTTATTATATAGTAGGGCCCAATGAACCGTGGACTCAACTTCCTCACTCCCAAGGCACGTCCAACACCTGTAGTGGGTGATGATCGAATGAATACATGATCCCCTTCAGAAAACTCAAGGGGTCTGTGCTTGGCATCATAGTAACTCTTCTAACGGCTTTGGGCTTTCTTCAGCCTATCTCTGATCATCTCAATCTGCTCTGTAGTCTCTTGGACCAAGTCTGGCCCCAATAACTGTCTTTCTCCAATCTCCGTCCAACAAGTAGGTTGTAAGAACCCGCACCGTTAATTAAGGAAATTAAGCAGTTAATTATGAGTTTAATGAGATAATTCCATAATTTACCCTAATAATTATTATGAGGCTCTAATAATTATAGTAAGTGAGTAATAATGCTGAAAGTCACTTTTCTGACGAAAAGTGCAGATAACGGTTCTGCTAGTCGGTATAAATGCGTACCGAAAAAGTATCCCGGAAAATTATAATAAGTGCATGATAATTACTAGAATAATATGTAGGACTTGTAAAACGAGTTTCAAGTTAAAATAATGAGAACTGGTGCCAGAAACTGGTACTGGTTATGAAAAGCGCGTACCGGAAAGGTGCTCCGAAAAATATAAGAAAAATATGATAATTCTTGAAAAATTGAGTAGGTTAAGAATCCTGAGTTTGAGATTAAAATGCTCAGCGTAGCAATTAAAGTTAATACTGTGTGTTTAAGTGTTAAACCACTATAAATAGGCTTGTTGGCCCAAAACCCTAGGCATGCTCAGTTTCTCTACGTGAGATTTTTTGAGGTTTGGGAAGCCACCTTGTCACCTTCATCCTCCCTTCTCCATTGGAGCCAAGAGACCTCATTTCTTCTTGGTTCTTCCTCTAAAACTCCTTGTGTGGGTGTGCAAGGGCTAGAGAGAGTGTAAGGTGTCTCCTTTTCTGAGTTTAGGGTGCTGTTTTATGGGGTTTGGGGTGCTGACTTGTTGGTGGTTGTGGTAAGAGCCATCTTCTTGACTTATGAGGCTTCAAGGAGCTTCCTTTGTGAAGAAATGGCCAAGCTTTGTGGCATTTTCGTTTCCCTTTGCAAGTCAGAATGTAGGAGCTGAAGTGTGAGCTCCAAGGGCACCTCCTTGCTCTATTTTGAGCTTATTGTATGATCACCACCCTCGTGCTTGAGTTTTATGCTTAAAAATGGAACCTTGATGCATGTAATGAGCTAAGTTGACAACTTAAGGGTGGGTAAGGTTAAACACACCTAGAAATGCATGTTTAGGCTTCTGTAATCGGTAAAAATGGAACCTTGGAAGGATATCTTCGTGATATGCAGAAACTGCATTCTGTCGCAAAATATCCGGATATTGATATCCGAATATGGGGATCTGGATATTCGGATATTGAGCTTGTGTGGACTTGACTTGGATTGATTGCTTAAGAGGTAAGCTTTCGTGTCCTCGGTTTAGCCATGTTGTGGTTCCACCATGTTCCATGGGGGTATGGTTATATGCATGTTGTGTTACATGCTTTGAATATTTGAAATGCTGTTGAGCTTTATGTGTAATGGCTTTTAATATGCATGTGTTGTTCCATCTTGACGGTAAGCCTGAGTATGTGGCGTCATACAAGACGGTGATCCAGGGTGGATGCAAGTAGCGTCTTGCACTATGTGTGGGTATTTGGCGTATATAAATCCTGCATTTCTATGGCCAGTAGAATAGAATTGACACACATGACATGATTATCTGCTGCATTGCACTATTTTAGAACTGATGATGATAAACTGCTTTTGAACTTATATTGCACATGTAAGTGAGCTTGGGGTGGAAGATCCTTGAAGACCCCTTGCCTTACTGAGATTTCTTGTTTAGAGATCTCACCCCACGTTTGGGGAATGCTTGTTTCAGGTTCAGGTAGTATGGGAACTGATGCCTCTGGCGGCAGGAGGCCAGAGCTTAGTTGATGATATTGCTGTTAGATATGCTGACCTGTTTGAATGCTGGATTTAGATGCTGTTATGTTTTCTGCACTTATATGTTGTTATGTTTTCTGCACTTATATGCTTATGTTGCTGTTGTTCAGACTGATGTTGGGCTTTGTTGCCTTATTTGTGTGAGCATGGGGTTTGTCCATGCCACTTTGTGGTTAGTACTTTTAGTTGGAGTTGTATAAACTGTTAGATGGTCCGGTCTACATTTTGTAGTTCCGTGACTAGAGACTCATACTTCTGTTATTTAATTAATGAGGTATTTCAGTTAGCTGTTTATTGCAATATACATACAGGCGAGGTTTTGAAAATGGTTAAGTAATAAAGTTGGTAATGATTAATGACATCATAATTGAAAAGAAAAAGATATTTCGCATTTTAATTAAGCGCAGCTTAATACGATAGTGTGATAACATTACCGGATATATACGGGGTGTTACATAGGTGCTCTACACCTACGGCCGTACAAGGCCTCATAAGGAGCCATGCTCAAACTGGCATGATATCTATTGTTGTAGGAGAACTCAACCAGTGGCAGGTACTTGTCCCAAGCATTACCCTGCTCTATCACACATGACCTCAGCATGTCCTCTAGTGTCTGAATGGTCCTCTCTGTCTGACCATCTGTCTGCGGGTGGTATGCAGTACTCAATCTCAATTGAGTACCAAAGGCCTCATGCAACGCTTCCCAGAAGCGTGAAGTAAACTTCGGATCCCGATCACTGACTATGCTTTCGGGAATGCCATGAAGCTTCACAATCTCTCTGACATATAGTCTGGCTAATTGCTCTGTGGAGAAAGTCGTATTGACTGCAATGAAATGAGCGGATTTAGTCAACCTATCCACCACAACCCATATGGAATCAATTCCAGCTTGGCTTCTTGGTAATCCAACAACAAAGTCCATGGATATACTCGTCCACTTCCACTCCGGAATATCTAATGGCTATAACAAACTAGAAGGCTTCTGATGCTCAATTTTTACCTTCTGACAAATAAGACACTTATTCACAAACTAGGCTACGTCTTTCTTCATCCCAGACCACCAAAATTTTTGTTTCAAATCTTGGTACATCTTAGTTGCACCCGGGTGAATGGTGTACTTACCCATATGGCCCTCGGTTAACACTTCTTCTACCATTGGCCCCTTTGGGACAATTAACCGATCTTATAGTATTTCACATGAGAAGCATCGGTGAACACAAAAACTTGCTCTTTCATCATTTGGATCCCTTCATCAAACACTTGGGCCGCTTTATCTTTTTCCATTAACGAATTTCGGACTTCGACCATAGTCATGAAATATGAAGTCTCAAATGGTGTCACAGAAATTCGCAAATCCCTGAACTCCTCAATCAATTCATACTCTGCAATCATCATGCTAGCCACACCCGTGGTCTTGACTTCAAGGCATCAGCCACTACATTTGCCTTTCCAGGGTGATACTGAAGGTCAAACTCATAATCCTTCAGGAATTTCATCCATCTCCTTTGTCTCATATTAACCTCCTTTTGATCGAATAGATACTTCAAGCTTTTGTGATCACTAAAAACTGTGAAGGTAGCACCATACAAGAAGTGTCTCCATATTTTCAATGCAAAAACCACGGCCGCTAACTCAAGATCATGAGTAGGGTAATTCTCTTCATGTGGTCTCAACTGTCTAGAAGCATAGGCCACTACCTTTCGCTCCTGCATCAACACGCACCATAATCCATACTTGGATGCATCACAATAGATCTCAAATCTCTTCTCTAGATCAGGAAGAATCAGAACCGGTGCGGTAGTCAACTTACCTTTCAATTCTTGAAAACTCACATCACACCCAAGGGTCCATGCAAATGGCACCCCTTTTCGGGTCAACCTAGTCAATGGCAAGGCGATTCTGGAGAATCCATTAATAAACCTCCTGTAGTATCCGGCTAAACCCAGAAAACTCCGGATTTCAGTAACACTCTTGGGTCTCTCCCAATCCAACACAGCTTCAATTTTACTCGGATCAACAGCCACTCCTGTAGATGAGATGACGTGTCTAAGAAACTGGATCTCATGTAACCAAAACTCACACTTGGATGGTTTGGCATATAACTGATGCTCCCTTAAAATCTGTAGAACTATCTTCAAATGCTTTGCATGTTCTTCCTTACTTTTAGAGTATATCAGAATATCATCAATGAATACCACAACAAACTGATCTAAATGTGGTTTGAAAATCTGGTTCATATAACTCATGAACACGGCCGGGGCATTAGTAAGCCCAAATGGGATCACTAGATACTCATAGTGCCCATATCTGGATCGAAAAGCCGTCTTCGGGATATCCTCTGCTTTTACCCGGATCTGGTGTTATCCAGAACGAAGATCAATCTTCGAGAACACTGAAGCACCCCTGAGCTGGTCCAATAGATCATCAATGCGTGGGAGAGGATACTTGTTCTTTACTGTCACCTTGTTTAACTGTCGATAATCAGTGCACAACCTCATAGTCCCATCCTTCTTCTTCACGAAGATGACTGGTGTACCCCAAGGAGATACACTCGGTCTGATAAAGTTCTTGCGGGATAATTCTTCTAACTGCTTCTTCAGCTCAGCTAATTCCACTGGTGACATCCAGTATGGAGCCAATGAGATAGGCCCCACACCAGGTACTAAGTCAATTGAGAATTCAATCTCCCTCTCAGGTGAAACACGAGGAATTTCTTCCGGAAATACATCTTCAAACTCGCACACAGGATAATGCATCCTGCATCTCCCTCATTTAGAGCCTTATTTAATTTCTGTGCCGTCAAGTACAAACTATCCGGCTTTTCTCCTTTTGCAGCAAAGAAAACCCTTCTGCTACAACAATCTAGCATCACACCATATCGGACCAGCCAATCCATACCCAAGATAATGTGTAGATTCATGCCCTCAAGCACTATCAAATCCACCATATACTCTTCTTGCTCTTATATGAATCTGACTTCTTTGCACTTCAAAGAAGTAGAGACAATGTCTCCGGTGGCAGTCTTCACTACCATGGGAGGCGTGAACTCATAAATGGGTAGATGTACCCCATTAGCAACAAATTCAAATATGAAGGAGTAGGTAGCTCCAGAATCAAACATGGCATCAAAAGCATATCCTCTGATAAGAATAGTACCTCTGATAAGGTTTAGAGACCTCTCTGCCTCCTGCTGTGTCACTGCATATACCCTGGCACTAGTGGGCGCCATAGGCTCTCTGAGTAGGCACAGACTGAATAGGGATCGCCTGCATAGCTGCAACTTGCCCCGTCTTCTTGGGGCACTCTCTGGAATAGTGTCCTGCCTGACCACAACTGAAGCAAACATTCTACCCTAGTCGACAAACACCTGTATGCATCTTCCCACACTTGGCACAAGTGGGAATCTTCCCTGCACCAGACATTCCGCTTCCATTCTTCACAAAGGGAGCCTTCTTAAACTTGGTATTCTGCTGTGCTTGCAAACCTTTGCTCTTACCCTTCCAGGGCGTAGTCCTCCCACTGAAGCTCTTTCTGCTGCTTCCTTTCCCCTGGTACGATAGTGCTCCTGAATATTCTGGCACTACTTGACTAACTCCACAAAATCTCCGGTGCAATGACCAGCCAGTTTGTCTGCTATCATATCATTCAGACCCTTCCTGAATCGAAAGGCCTTGTCTTCTGGAGTGAGGGGAGCTCTACCATAAACAGAATATTTTTCCAAGCGGTTGAACTTGCTCGGATATTCATCCACAGTCATGCCTCCCTGTCGGAGGTCTTCAAACTCACTCTTCTTCCTTTCCCTGGCTTCTTCAGGGAAGTACTTCTGCAGAAAATGCCTCTCAAATAACGGCCAAGTAATAGCATAACCTTGGCACTCAAGTGGTTTTCTAACATTACTCCACCAGTCAGCAGCATCCCCCTGTAACATGTACACCGCATATAGGAGCTTCGTGTTGGCATCGCATTCCATAACCTGAAAAATGCGCTCCATCTCTTGGAGCCACTCCAATGCTGCGATGAGATCTCTTCCACCTTTGTAGTGAGGTGGGAAATGCTTCCTGAAAGCATTCAGCATACGCTCTCTAGTATCCCGGTCAAACCTGGGTGGTATAGCTGATCTATCAACCTCAATAACTGGCTGTCTCACTAGTCCCTCATGGACAGATGCCTCCGCCTCCTGATGGGCCTCTCCTGACCCTTCCTGTCCCAGCACAATAGGCTCAAGAATCTGTACGGGACTAGCAGCACGTGCAACCTGCTGCTACACATGTGGTGTAACTGGCGGTGGAGGAGGTGGTGAAGGTGGTGGAGGTCTTCCTCATACCTCTGTCAATAGTAGTCGGATCATCTCAGCATTGGCTAGCCTATTCTACGCCATAAGGTCTTCATTGGCCTTTCTCAGCTGCTCTCTATCGCGTTCACTGGCCTCTTTGATTCTTTTCAAATCAGCTTCCCTGGTTTCATTCAGGGTCTGCTGCAATGTTGCTATAGCTGCAACAATAGGATCAGGAGGAGGGTTTTGAACTATTCGCCTGGGTCTCCCCCGAGGTGCCATGTCACTACACAAAACTGCACGAGGTATGAGTTAGCTATGCTCAATCAAGTGATAGCATATGCAATATCATGACACTCAAGAGACACTCAATAAACAGTTCTAACACTTAAGCAATACATCAGTGAACGTCCCGGTGAAACTGCTCTAATACCATAAATGTAACACCCTGTAGTACTCCGGTTGTTAACATACATGATATTTAACATTCACAGCGGAAGACTTTATTTGAAAAGGAATAAAACATCTTATAAAAATACGAGTAAACTTTTTCCAAAACATTTTATAAAAATATTTCTAAAAACGTTCACGTGAGATACTGCGAAAACGTAAATCTAAATATACATCTAGTAATTAATCCCACGAGCCAGTATTAGTGGCCATTGACCATCAAGATATGACATCAAGTGTCATTCCTGACAGAGTCTCACGGACAGCATAACAGCTGTATTTTGGATAACTGGGAACCTGGTCCCACACATACAGTTAACCTGATAAATATAATAATTTAAACAGACAGCTTGCAAGTCCCACACGGACTGCAATCCCCTCAACATGCTCAAATTAACTGAATGCATACATCAAGTCTATATTAATTCAAATTATAAAAAAATCAGTAATTAATCCATAGCTCTAAGGATACAATCATGAGCCTAAATAAACACATACAATAATCTCCATAAAATAATTCAGAATGTTAACAAGTCTACATGCTAACATCAAATCTAAACATAATATAAAATCATCAGCTGCATCATCATCTACTCCAATGCGGGAGCCTTGCCCCTAGAAGCATCACCACTACTCTGTGTACCTGAAATGATGTCCCCAAACGGTGTAAGATAACAACATCTCAGTAAGATCAAGGTTCATAGAGGATCCTCTAATCCCATGAGCCCACTTCCTGCATGACAAGTCAGATATAAAGCATATAATACAAACATACAACAAAGCATAGCATCATCATATTATCCTTGTGTAACCCCAGGGTCAAAGCCATAGACGGTTACACATGTGTGACTTCCAGGGTCAAGCCATAGACAGTCAACACAACCTCAGTATGAAATAGCTCCCAGAGTCAAGTCATAGGCAGCCAACCTACATACCATGATCACTGGCCAGGATCCTCATAACATATATCATTAGTGCATCATCATAACATCAAGATCATATAACAATTATATGAATGTGAATGAATGCACATATACATCATGCCATATACTTTCATACAATATAACCATAATGCCCACCATCATGGTGGGGCCACAAGAGAGAGGAGTCAACTAGAACTAGGAGCTTACCTCAGGGAGCTTAGCACAAGCCCACACTCCAATAGTATACGTATGCTCCAACAAAATCCTCAAGTGTACGGTTCTCTAGGCACACCTAGAGTAGGAACCATTCACATAATTAATTACATATTAATTAATCAAGTCATATCCACGACTTAATCATTTAATGATTCCACTTTTCATACTCATATGCCAATAATATGCCCATTACAAGTCTAGACCAATTATTACATAATTACGTATTTTAGTACATTATTACAAGCTACCTAAATCTTTAATTAATTACATAACTTAGAATCACATGCAAGGCTCACTTAGGTAACTTAGATTATTTTCAACTCATCCAAGCCATATTTATGATTATTATAAGTTACTAAGGGTTCCCCTAAGCCTACTTAGCTTAAATATCACTTTTACGGTTTTCCCATAACTATACATGCTTCTATTTTCTAGTTACTGAGCGTAACTCACTTGTTATAAAATTCTCATCTTTTAGTATGTTAATCTAGACTCAATTAAATTTCCAACAAGGTATCACATGCCTCATTTGGAGTTTCCTAGCTCCGGTTATCACCATTTGAAGTTGGACAAGCAAAACTGTTTGCCAACTCCGAACAGAGCCCTAAACATCCTTTACCATTTCTGCGATTATGGAAAATATACTAAACCAATTTCTCTCAAATTTTTAAGTAGACAACTAGACACCTTTATATTTAATTAGACATATTACTAGCCTAATTTGATTAAGTACAGATGGAGAAACAATTCGTCGAAGTTGCAGCCATGTACAACGCCTCTGCACATGGCCTCCCTGTGTAGTCCTCACTCAAACGAACATAAAGAATGTAATACATCTTCAATTGATACCAAATTTTGACACCACATAGCTAACATCTCAAGCTTCAATTTGATATAATGTACAGCCCTATATGACCTCTGTGGAGAGAGATATGCTCTCCCCAATTTTGCCTAAAAACTGGTTACTTAGCCTTAAATGTGTTTAAGATTTAATTAATCAATTATGCTTAATCCACCTCACTTGGTGCCTCCATTAGTGTCCTAATTAAGTCTTGAGTAAATACTCTTTTTGGTCCCTAACAAAAAACACGGTCCCCCACTTTAGTCCCTTACAAAAATAAATTAGTCAGTTAGTCACTAACAAATTCAAAGTGGACCCATTTAGTTGAAATCGTGGTCCCTCACAAATTCAAAAAAACCCATATTAGTCCCTCAAAAGGATTAAAATGGGTCCACTTTGAATTTGTTAGGGACTAACTGACTAATTTATTTTTGTAAGGGACTAAAGTGGGCACCGTGTTTTTTGTTAGGGGACCAAAAATGGTGTTTACTCTTAAGTCTTAGAACCATTTTAAGACATCAAACCCTAATATATATCCATATGGCTGAATTGCATAGTCATAAGATTAAGGTTTTTACTTGTCTTTTTAACACACTTTCATGGTTTAATTAAGTCCTTTATGTCTTTAGTCCCCAAAGGTGTCACCTTTATTAATTTTAACCCTAAACCCTAATATTAATGAAGAGGGCAGAATCAAAGCATGGAGTTTTTAGGGTTCTTAGTTCATCCATATCAAGAACAACTCACACACAAGCCAAAGGTGACACTTTTTCTTACAAGTCTTCATCTTTCTTGAGTTTTAAACATCTGCCACACATTTAACCATCAATACCCCATTTTTAATAATTTACAACATCATTATCAACATATAATTATTATGGACGAAATGGAAAGTGGGAGGAAGAAGGGTTTGGATTCATCTTTTCCATGGATTCAAGCCTTACCTCTCCAAAATGGCTCCTTTAGATCAAGATCCAACCTTACTTACCAAGAATGCTTCTTTTTTACCAAGAACCCATCTTCATGAAATATTCAAGAATTTAGAACCAAGAATATGAATTTAAAAGATAAAAGGTAGGGTTTTTCAAGAAGAAAATGTAAGGAACTTACACTAGACTCAAGAAAACAAGCACCAAGGAGTGTTCTTCCAAGAGAACTCAAAATAACATCTCCATGGCATGAAGAAGCTCCAAAATAGCTGCTGTATGGGAAGGTTTCCCCCACGAAAATTTGTCTTTTCAAAATAAAAATAGGATATTATTGAAGAGAATGATGATGGGAACAACTTTGGTGAAGAGTGTTTTGGATTTTAATGAAGTTTAGGTGGAGGGATCTTAGAGAGAAGGTGGAGAAAATTTGAAAACCTCCAAGGTAGAGAGAGAATGAAGTGGGCTGCTGATGGGAAGGGAAGGGGAAGAGTCTTCTTATATTTTTAGAATTTTCGCCATGTCATTAAGTGACTTTCTATCATTTAATGACACCCGGTGTAATTTTTCTCTGAACGGTTATCAAATTTCTACCCTGAAACACCCAAGACTCTAACTTTAACATTTTTGGTCTAATTATGACTTGTTAGGCATATATTGGTCTTTATTTCCATTTTCTCATCTTTTTTCTGTTCCGAGATTCTACCGGCTGCTGCTACAGCAGTACAAAATATCTGGCAGAAGTGACTTTTGAAAAATACCCCAATATGGGTATCAATCTTCATCAAATCATATCCTAACCTCATTCATGATGTTTATATCATTAGATTAGCTCTCTAACTATAATTTGCTAATTTGGAGCTATTCTACTGACTGTTATTACGTCAGCAGTCAAAATTAACAGATGAAAATTCATCTATGCATAATACCCTCAATATGGGTATCAAAATTCGTAGAATTTCATTCTCATTCTATTTATGACCATAAGGTCCTCATCATTACCCTCAAATTTAAGATCACATAATTAGGGTCATTATAAGCTTCAATCCCACAAAGGGTGCTGATTTCATTAATCTTCTTTATCAAACCTATTGAGAAACATAACAATATTCATAAAGAGAATTTAGAGAAAGTGAGATTTTACTTCATGGTGATATGTTTATGATACAAGGCTAACACATGTTTATGTAAATTAAAATTAAAGAAACTAATCTCTAACCATCTTTCCTTTTCTTGAATGCTGCCTTCCTCTTCGAGTCATTGGTTATGTATGTAAGCTCCACCTTCTTTCTAGTCATGGTAATGATCACAAAAGAGAAACAAAAGTGAAAGAAAGAAATTGAGAAATTTTTTTTTGATGTGCTTTCTTACACCAGTTGTTGTTATTTATATAGAGAAATTTTAGATACAAGAAGATAGAATTTAGAGCAAGTAATTGCTAGTGGCATTCATTTTAGGTTCACACTACCATGTGGGGCACCATGTGCATTGTCTTAGCACAAAAGTGAGTAATCAAATATGACTAATTAGATAGAATTTCCAATTAAATATTATATAAATGAATTTCCATCTATGAAGGATAAAGAAATATAATATTTTAAAATGTATGATCAAATCAATAGATGAGAAGGTTGGTGTACGAATTGGTTGGTGGGTATTTAGAAAACTAGTCATATTTTTTTATTTTGTTTAATTTTTAATTTTTAAACAAAAACATGTATGGAACAAAAAAAGAGAGCTAAAAACTCCTCTTTTCAAAGATGTATGTCATTTATTTGGAGTTTTCATATTTATTTTACAGTTTGACTCTTATTCTAAATTTGTATGTGCAAATTTTATTATTTGTCCTAATAATGTATCATAATTACAAATTATTTTGTCTCCACAACTTTATATAATTATCAATAATTTTAAACTTTAGTAGCTTTTAACTAAAAAATGCGCCAAACAAACTCTTAATATTTTTTATTTTTTATTTTTTCAATTAATAATTTTATTGAACTGAAGATAAATTATTTTAAAACATTTTACTTGATTGATCCGCTTAAAGAGTCAAGTAGGATTGTATATCTAGTACTACCATGCATTATTAGGGGAAGAATCAACTTATTTTTGTATACATTTTATATTCATTATTAGTTGTTAATTATACTAGGATAACTCGAATATATTAATCATATGAATCGTTATATATAAATGAGATTAATAATTAAGATTGAATATAAAACTTATTATCATTGTACAGGTCTAAAATTGATTTTTTTCTTTCTTAATGTTATAAATTACTCAGAATTTAAAAATAAAAATTATGTGATAAATTGATATAAAAAATTTATAGACACTACAAACAAGCACGAAGACGAAATTTTAGCAACGACTAAAAAAATAGAAAATAGCTCAATTTTGTTACGCAATTAGCCCATTGCCTTAAAAGACAATTTCTATTAGAAGATTACATAAAACCAATTTTCAACTGTAGGAATAGACACTTCCCTGCTCGTAGTCAAAGTTAAAGTCAAAGTCAATGTTAGATCTCTCTGAGTTAGAGAGTCTTTCTAGAATGAGACAGAACGACAAAATAGTATTTTTATTCAAAGTGAATTCCAATCGATTACAATTGCCTATTTATCCAACATCTGTACAACCATTCTATCTTACCACTTTACACGTGTAGTCACACCTGTCCTATTCTCTTTGTATCTACCTTTACAATATATGTTTCCTATCATCTATTTATTCTCTTACTCCTAACAGTAATGATCCCTCAACTTTGTAGATGTCACCCTTTCTCTGCATGACCTTCTTTCTGTTACTTCTCCCTCCCTAACATACCTCCCTTCCTCAACCACAACCTTGTCCTCAAGGTTCAAGTCAGGATAAGCAAGCTTCATAAATTCCTCCCTCTCCCACGAAGCATCTTCAGGGAGAGCATCAGACCATTGAACTAGATATTCACGTCGCTGGTGCTGTCCCACCTTGAGCAGTCTGTTATCTAATATAGCAACTGGGGATTGCACAGGTCGATTATCCACCACAAACTGTGGAACAAAGAGAGGTTTCTCTGGTGGTGGCCCAAACCAAGGCTTCAGCAAGGATATGTGAAAAGTAGGATGTATGCGACAGCCTTGTGGCAAATCAAGCTGATAAGCTACTGCACTCACTACTTTAACGATTTTAAATGGCCCAAAAAATTTCTTGGCCAACTTGTGATTACAACGACGTTCAACAGATACCTGTCTATATGGTTGAAGCTTAACCCAAACAAAATCACCCACTATAAACACCTTGTCACGTCTATGCTTATCCGCTTGAGACTTCATTCTATTTCTTGCTTGTTGTAAATGCTTCTTCAAAGTAAGCAACACTTCATTACGTTGCTGCAACACAGTATCTACAGCTTCTATTTTAACCAACCCTTTGGGATAAAAAGGAATCTGGTTCGGGGGCTTTCCGTACAAAGCCTGAAATGGTGACATCCCAATAGCCGAGTGTATGGCTGTATTATAATGCAGTTGTGCCCATCCCAACAACTTGGACCACTCTTGCGGTTTGTCATTACAAAACAGCCTCAGATATTGTTCCACATACCGGTTGGTCACTTCAGTTTGGCCATCGGTTTGAGGGTGGTAAGCCGTGCTTGCCTTCAAGGTTGTGCCACTATTTTTGAAGATAGAAGACCAAAACTGGCTTAGAAATATTTTGTCCCTGTCAGAAAGCAATGACTTTGGAAAACCATGATTTCGGACCACTAAGTCACAAAACAAAGTTGCTACTTTAACAACAGTGAATGAAGAAGGCAGAGTGCCAAAGTAGGCATATTTACTTAGCCTATCAACAATTACCAGAATTGTGGTGAATCCATTGGAAAGTGGTAAGCCCACTATGAAATTAAATGTTAAATTCTCAAAGACTCCTTCAGGTATTGGTAATGGTTGCAGCAAACCAAAAGGGGCGTGTGTCATAGTCTTCATCTGTTGACATAGCTGACAAGCTCTCACATACTCTTTAACATCCTTGCGCATAGAATCCCAATAAAAAGATGCAGCCACCCGAAGCAATGTTCGAAGGACACCAGCATGCCCACCTACAAATGAATCATGAGCTTCCTTGATTACCAAAGGAATGAGTGTGGAGGTAGAACTGAGTAGGAACCTTTGTTTGTGAAACAAGAGGCCATCTTTGACAGAAACAAACGGGACAGAATTGGGATCAGCTTGGAATTTCTGATGTAATGACAACAAGTAGGGATCTGTTTCATTTTCTGTTTTAATTTGAGTTAGTAACTCAAACACAGGCTCAACTATTAGTGCCTGAGTGGAAGGATGTACTATTTCATCATGGCAGCGAGAGAGAGCATCAGCAATGACATTTTGAGGACTTGGCTTGTATTCTATTGTAAAAGAATACCCCATCAACTTACACACATATTTCTGCTGCTCCAAGGTTTGAATTGTTTGTCCCAAAAGCTCCTTTATGCTCCTATGGTCAGTCTTGATGGTGAAGTGTACCCCCAATAGATATTGCCTCCAACGTTTGACTGCTTCTGCTATAGCATATAATTCCTTCACATATGTGGATGCTGTAGACAATCTTGGACCAAGCCGTTTGCTAAAAAAAGCCACTGGTTTCTCTTGTTGGAGAAGAACTGCACCTATGCCTGTATTAGAGGCATCCGTTTCCAACACAAATGGTACTTGAAAATTCGGAAGTGTTAAAATGGGAGTACTAGACATAGCTAACTTCAATTGATCAAAAGCGAGCTGTGTTGCTTCGGACCATATGAAGGCTCCTTGTTTCAACAGATCAGTGAGAGGTGCAACAAGTGTAGCATACTGCCTTACAAAACGACGGTAATAACCTGTTAAGCCTAGGAAACCCCTAAGTTGCTTAACTGATTTAGGAATTGGCCAAGACAACATTGCTTCAATCTTTTTGGAATCTGCCTGAACACCCAACTGAGACACTCTATGTCCCAAATATTCAATATCTCCAACTCCAAATGCACACTTGCTCATCTTCACAAAAAATTTATGCTGCTTCAAACATTGCAATGTAATACCCAGATGTTGGACATGCTCTGACAAGGAACGAATGTAGACCAAGATATCATCGAAGAACACTATGATAAATCTGCAGAGATAGGGTCGAAACAGCTGATTCATAACAGCTTGGAATGTACTTGTAGCATTTGTCAAGCCAAATGGCATGACTAAGAACTCATAGTGTCCTTCATGAGTGCGGAAAGCGGTTTTAGGGATATCATTTGGCAACACCCGTATTTGGTGGTACCCTGCCCTTAAATCCAATTTAGAAAATATAGTTGATCCACCTAGCTCATCCATCAACTCGTCTATAGTAGGTATTGGAAACCTATCTCGAATAGTGAGCTTGTTCAAAGCCCTATAATCTACACACATTCGCCAAGTATCATCATGTTTCTTGACCAGCAACACTGGAGAAGAGTACGAGCTGTTACTTTGTTGAATGAATCCAGAAGATAGAAAATTATCAACCTGTGCTTCAATCTCTTCCTTTTGATGATGCCCATATTGATATGGCTTCACATTAACTGGCTTTGACCCTTTCTCTAAGTGTATAACATGATCCATATTTCTAAAAGGAGGTAACTCCATGGGTAGTAAGAAGACTGATTGATTGTCCACCAAGATGTCCCACAACAATGGATCTATCACAGATTTAATAGCTAGTAATTCAGGAAGTACCTCAGTGTCCTCTATTGTTGTATGTGTCTCTGCCATATACCAACATTGCATCTGTAATACATCAGCCCCTTGGTTGCCATCTTGCTTTGAAATGCCCTGTAATAACACATTCTGCCCCCTCCAAACAAACTCCATTGTGAGATTCTTATAATCATGGGTCACCTTCCCTAGATTTTCCAGCCATTTCATGCCCAAAATCAATCGCACTTTGGACAACTCTAATACCCAAAAATCAACCAGAAATTGGTGCCCCTGTACTTGTAACTGAAGCTGTGGACATTTGTGATCACAGGTAAGAAATTTTCCATTACCAAGAAACACACGCATTTTCTTTACCCGAACCAATTTGAGACCCAACTCCAAAGCTAATTCCTTCTGGACAAAGTTATGTGTGCTTCCTGTATCCACCAAAGTATGAATTTCTCTCCCATATATCTTTACTAGGAAATTGAATGCCTTAGCATTAGAATTATCAGAAAGGGAATGCAAAGCAGCATCTTCCCTCTCTAATGGATTGGATGTTGAATTCCAAACTATTTCTTCTTCCTCATCTCCATCAGAATCATCACCCAACATCAGCAACATTTTACTCGGACATCTATGTTGTTTAGTCCATTTGGCATCACAGGTATAGCAAATGCCCAATTCTCTCTTCTTTGCTAACTCTTCATTCGATAGCTTCTTAAAAGGTATATTAGACAGAGCGTGTTTACCTCCTAATGTTGGAGCTGTGACTGGAATAGTTGGTGTTAAACTCGCTGAAACTGATCCTCCACTACCCTCATTAGTCTGAGACCAACGCTTCTGGACTTTCTTAACCCCAGAACTCAACGAAACCTTCAATTCAGAAAAGTGAGAATCATACACTGTCGCCAGGTGCATAGCTTGCTGTAATGATTTAGGTTCATGAATCTCAATGGCCCTCCTCACTTCCGCGGTGAGTCCAGACACAAAGAAACACATCAATAACCCATCACTCAACCCTGACGTTTGATTCATCAGCTTCTCAAACTCAGACAAATACTCTTTCATTGACCCAGTCTGCGACAATTTAGATAAAGCTCCCGTCAAATTGTTTTGTGGAGCAACCCCAAATCGTTGCCACAACTCAACCGTAAATTCTGCCCATAGCCTAATCGCGCCACTCTTGTATTTCCATTGAAACCAAGAAGATGCAGACCCTTCCATCCTCAAACCTGCCAATTGTACCCTCAATTCTGGTGGAACCTTCTGTAAGTCAAAGAAAATTTCGGTTTTGAAGAGCCAATTGTCTGGGTTTGTTCCGTCAAACAACGGAATCTCCATCTGCACAAACTTCAGCAACGAACGTGGATCTCCCGTTGAAGCACCATCAGAATAACCTGAACCTAAACCCTTTCCCGTCGCAGATAGGTTTGTTTCCAAGTGAGAGGAATCCATCGTGGTCTTCTCCTTCGCATGCAATTCCCCAATCGATTCATTCAATTGTTGCATCTGAGCAATTACCAAAGCGATTTGACTCTGTGATTCATCAAATCGATGTTGTAGTGATGATACTTCTTCCGCCAGATCCTGAATCTTCATGATCAAGAGCTCACAAGATGAAAGCACCAATGTTAGATCTCTCTGAGTTAGAGAGTCTTTCTAGAATGAGACAGAACGACAAAATAGTATTTTTATTCAAAGTGAATTCCAATCGGTTGCAATTGCCTATTTATCCAACATCTGTACGACCATTCTATCTTACCACTTTACACGTGTAGTCACACCTGTCCTATTCTCTTTGTATCTACCTTTACAATATATGTTTCCTATCATCTATTTATTCTCTTACTCCTAACAGTAATGATCCCTCAACTTTGTAGATGGCACCCTTTCTCTGCATGACCTTCTTTCTGTTACTTCTCCCTCCCTAACAGTCAACTTGGGAAGAATAATGGGACGAGTGATTCTAATGGCACCTAAGATAAATGAGTTAGAATTATTTTTCCACCTGTAAAGTTGATGTCACTAGTAAGGCCCATCTCATCAAACACAGTCAATTTATATTAAATTGATAGATACTTTTTAAAAAACTATATCCTTTTAATAATTTTTATTTAATTTTGATAAATTAACCTCCAAACAACATAAACGACTTCATAGCAAACACACTTCTCAAACAAAATCAAATTATACAAATCTATTACAAACATTTCCAAACTCGTCCAATATTGTATTATTTAAGCATAGCTCAACTATTTAAGCATTTTATTTTGGATGCAAATGGCTTCACAAGGTCACTTAATATGTACCATAAACTTCTAATGGTAACCTTGGCTTTGCAAATGCCACAAGTGGCTTAGCTTTGGTGGTATCTCCTTCAAATTCAGAGAGGTCAATGCTATATTCATTGGGTGGCACACTCCAAGTGAAGCAATGCAACAACCTTGCAAATAACATCACAGTCATTGCAGTTCCAAGCATGAATCCTGGACAGCTACGCCTTCCAGCACTAAATGTCATCATGTCCAACCTTGGCTCTGTTAAAACCAAATTAGACTCATCACTCTTAAGATGACGTTCTGGTTTGAACTTAAGGGGTTCTTTCCAAATTCTTGGGTTTTGGCCAAGTCCTTGTCTTCTTAACAACACATGGCTACCCTTTGGGATAAAGTAATTAGCAACAACTGTGTCACTCATGGAAACATGGGGAACGTTAAAATCCACAATGGGATGAAGGCGAAAAGCTTCTTTTGCACAAGCCTTCACGTAGTTGAGCTTTGGAATATCTGATTCTTGCACTAATCTTCTCGTACCAACCACATTGTCCAATTCTTCAATGGCCTTTTAAAGTAGCTCAGGTTGATTTATCATTTCAGCAAGTCCCCATTCAACTGCATTTGATGGATTATCCACCGATGCAATCATCATTTCCTGCAACAATTTATGATTTATGTTTATTGAGAACGGAAAGAAATTTTAAAATTTAAATATGGGTGTTATAATAATAGTATTAATTAAAGGTATTAATTAGAGATAAGACTCGTCCTTAAAACAAATAAATAAGAGTGTATTTATTCTTAATTTAGTTTAAAGTGCACTATTATCTTAAACTATTAAAATTCAAAGATGGATACTTTCTTACCTACTTCACTTTACTCACTTTATAAGTTCTTTAAAATTTCCCATTAATTAGTATCTACTATGTGAAATCAATGCGCTTAAAATGAAGAGTTCATTTATACAAGAGTTTTGATGATAACAAACAAGCATAGAAGCGACGTCAAAGATAATACAACTCGCAACAATCAAAAGTCCAAGGAAGCAATTCAAACAAGACAACAAGAGAAAATCATTCAACACACAAGATCAAGATTGAAACATGTTCTTGAGAGCTTAGATCTAAATGTAAAGGTAATTGATTAATGATGCATAAATGAGCTCAAAGGATATTTAAACTCTATGCATGCATTATTCATGTCATCAATCACTTCAAAGCTTTAATTATTATGAAAAGACCCTTAACATATTTCGTAACCTCAAAATATTCTTTACAAGTCAAAGAAATACATTAAAAGTGATTAGAGACGAAAAGGAATGCATTACAACTCATAAAACTGCATTATAGATGTTCTGTCAAGAAAGTATTCGAATACTTTCTTGATGGTATTTGAATACTTGTGCTGAGAACAAAGTATTCGAATACCTTAAGAAAAGTATTCGAATACCAGATGAAGTATTCGAATACTTCACGAAAAGTATTCGAATACTTACTGGACAGTGAGCAGTGTAACGGCTATAAACGACTAGTTTCGGTCCAACACCTATATAAACTCATCTATTACGAACCAGCAAGCCAAGTTTTACTGTTCCATTGATTTTGCAATCATTCTTGATCATTCTCATTGATTTAAAATCATTCATTACTTGTTCTTTCTCATTTTGATCATAAAACTCCTTTGAGCTCTATTCTTGTGCCATTGATCAATACTCATAAGCTTCAACTTATATAATCTTAACTTTAAGAGTACAAATCCATTTCTAAACACTCTTATTCTGTTTATTTGAGTTGAGGGTAGTGAGACCATAGTGTAAAGGTTGCTCATAGCCTAAGAAAGTGAGTGGAAGTGTAAGGGTTTCAAGAACCAAAAGTCTTGAAGGTTGTAGTGGTTTATCAAGCACCCTTGAAGCTTGATCATTAGTGGAAAGTTGAACGGGCGGCTTCAATCTGGACGTAGGTCACGGTGGTAGTGACCGAACCAGGATATATAGTGTTTGCAATCTCTCTAACCCTTTATCTCATTACATTAGCATTATTTGATTACTTGAGCTTATTTAGATTTACGCTTTGCATATTATTTGCTTGTATTGATTTATATTCTCTTAGCCTTACTTGTGTATAAATCATATTAATTCAAGAAAATCTTTTTCAAGAAAGAAAGTGAGGCATTTTGCGAAAATAATTTTAAAACTCAATTCACCCCCTCTTGAGTTTGAGGCCACTTGTCCAACATACTATAACTGAAAAATTCATTATATAAATGAACCCTCCCATCCAATAATAGGGCATTTTCTACTATTATATTATCGGAATCAGAATTTCTTTTATAAACTTAATCAACATAATTTGTATAACTTATAGTGGCATAAAAACTTATCTACGGAAAGTTTTTTCATGACAACAAAAATAATATCAAATTTTTATTAGTTTAGACAGTCAAGTACTATACACAAAGTCACAAACTGTACGTGTATTTACCCACACAAAAAAGTCACAAAGTGTGTAGAAGTATTTTTTAAAAATATAAACGATACTTTTTACAAAAAAGATTTAATAAAATAAATTCATAAATAATAAAGAAATTAAAGAATTATTATTATTAAGCCACCAGCTGGTGTGCATTAGTGATAAGGGACTTGAATAATTAGCTTACCAAAAAAAAAGGACTTGAATAATTTACACGAGTGATTATAAGTTCAAATATCATGGCACCAATATTGTATTAAAAAAACGAATTATTGTAACATTAAAATTAACTTAATAGAAAAATATAATTACACGTCCTTATTAGATCGATAAAGCATCTCAGTTAATAAACTTTGTCGTATATGCAAAACATTAATCTTCTGAGTTGGATGTTACTAAAATAAAAAACTTACCAAAAAGAAAAGAAAAGATTGCTTTAAAGTCAATAAATAATAGTATATTTAATTAAACACTGTTCAATTTTAGTAAATTAAAATTACTAAATTAAGGATAAATAGACTATCACCTTATTACTTTAGAGATAAACATACTCAAAATAAATAAATAATAATCACTCAACAAAATTAAAGCAATTTTCAATGTCACACTGAGAGTGCGTTTGGATTATATTTTAAAAAAGTTATTTTTGTGCCCTACTTATTTTAAAAGTGCTTTTATAAAATTTAAAACTATTTAGATTTAAAAAAAAAATATTTTTTGAAAAAAAAAATTTGACTTTTGACTTTTGCCTTTTTGATAAGCTAAAATTTTTAACTTCTGAAAAAAGTAAATTTTTGACTTTTTTATGACTTCTGCTTTTTTTTAGAAGCAACATTCAAATGCACTTTAAAATAAAAGTGCTTTTTTTGGAAATAAAAAAAAAAACTCCTGACTAAAAAAAATTCATCCAAACTGATCCTAAACCTAGAGGGCAATATCAGGTAATATATGCAGATGAAATCACATGCATTGATTTGCAGAATGACGTGACCACGCCACCAATTTTCACTGTCCCCATTCATGATGAGTAGTGTGCCACCATGTTTAAGTGTCAAAATTTGGAAGTAAAATTAGAGGAATAAGAATGGTACCGTAATTTGAGATTTAATTTCCTCCTCAGTCAACAGTGCGTTGTTATCAGCATCTTTTAGTGAGATGAGAACATCAAGCAAGTCTTCTTCATCTTTCTTTTCCCCATTCTTCCATTGCTGAATTCTTTCCTTAATGATAGGATCATGATATTTCTTTACTATCATAACAGCACTCTTCATGTTCTTCTCATGACCATCCAAGTCAAGTCCTCTCAAACATGGCACGTAATCAGAAACAGAAAAAGCAAAGAGGTATTTTAACACAATAAAAATAGCTTGAACATGCTCCATTTCCTCAAAGCCTGGTCCTCCATCTTCCCTACCTTTTCCAAAGTACCCTTTATTGAAAACCAACCTCCTAATCACGTTCCCAGCATAACTCTGTGCAGCAACCCTCACATTCACAAGGCCACCATTATTTTTGCATTGGTTGTACACATAACGAACAAGGTTATCAGCTTCTTCCACCCTTTTGTCGTGAAGCCATTGATGTCTGAGTGGTGAAAGCAAGTCATTGCTAAGCACTTTCTTCATTTTCTTCCATTGTTCTCCAAAGGGTACGAGTGCTGCGGTCAGATATCCGTTTGAGACATGCTCACTGGACCAGTTCAAGGGTCTTGAAGCAAAAATAGCATCATTTTTAATCAAGAATTCACGTGCAATTTCTGGGCTTGTCACAGGGATGACATGAACCTTACCTAGACGGATGCATGCAATTTCGGTGTCTAGATCATTCATCAGCTTTTGTATCCATCTGAATGTAGGCTTGTTTGCAAGCATTTCAGGAAGATTACCAACTATAGGCCATGGTGTAGGACCTGGAGGGAGTTTAGTGTTTTGGGGTTTATCAATGCAGTAATATTTCAGGACTTTGAGGAGGAGAATAAAGCAGAGTAGTATGGGAATGAGATCCCAAAACCCTAGTGATAGATGGCGAGAATGTTGAGAGGCAAATGCAGGTTCCATAATTTGGAGTTGGGTTAAAGAAAAGAGTGTAAAAAAGTATATTTAGTGTATTCTATTATATAATGGAGGGTTATCCTCCGTTAGAAAATAATATAAATCATTAAATTTTTTTTCTCACCAACAACTAAAAAAGGTTTCTTATCAATATCTTAAATTTTTGGGTAGAATTAATTCTTTAGATGATATAAGAGCTTAGATATCAAAAGTTTGATCATCACCATTCTGATTTAATTAATAATTATTTTATTATTATGGATCGTTTCTTAGTAAATATGGGTGAGCCTATATATTATTATCCTTGAAGTTTAATGGACTCTTTCGTGTGAGAGGCGCATGTTAGAGAAATATATAAACTATTAAAAAAAATTATCACCAAACAATTTTGGATTTTAGATTGAATTGATTCTTTACGTCCTTCCGTACACGCTTCTGATAGTGTGAGGGAGGTAGTCCTCAAATAAACAATCTCTTCTAATAGTGTGATGTTTTCAAATAAACAATCTCATTAAATTGCTTGGTTGGTATTATGGGGTAAATAAATATGGTAAATATTAAAAAATATAATGTTTCCCACGATTAAATTACCTAGGGAGAAACATTAAACTCATACCAAATTTTTTATTTTAGATGAATTGTTTTTAAACAAAATGATTTCCGCCAAAGAAAAAAAAAATATTTTTGTTTACAAAAATATGTTTTACTTGAAATATATTAAAAGAATATTTTAGGGAAAAAAATTCTAATCAAATTTTGAACTCACCATTATTATAATGTTAAGATTATACAAAAAATTTCAATTCTTTTTTTTAAAGACTTTTTATATCAAATGTATTACACTAATTATTTAACATAAGAGAAATTATTTATTAATTTAATCCACAGAACTTGTGTTAATTATAGTTAATTACACATTTGCTTACCAAAAAAAAAAAAAGTTACACAATTTGAGGATTGCTTTTACACGAGACTCCACCGTTGACAACTGCTCGGGAAAGCTTAGTTGCGTTCGGCCTACGTGGACAAATGCAACCAACACTAACCTTTGTGGATCCATCTGGAGGCTTTACCCAGCAAACCATTCTTAGTGTTATATTAAGGAAAAAGTGTGTGTTATTTTAATTTTAAGAGGGAAGAAGAGATAGATAAAGGAGCAGAGAGAGTTGACAAAATAAAATAAAGATGTGGGTCCTACCTCATTTTGAGAGTGAAATGACACAAGTTGTGTCATTTGAAAGGATAAATATTTTTCCCTTATATTAATTATAATAGATACGAAATATAAAATTAGTTATATAATTTTAAAAGGAAACAAATATGATTTATTTAGAAAATTAATGTAATTAATAAACAGAAAAATATTTCTGTAGTTAATGCAAATAAGTTATCTGCATTTACTTTCAAAACGACGTCGTTTGAGATTAAAAGATTAAAAAATTATAATTATAAAGACTGTAATAACCCTGAAATAAATTAAAATTACAAAAATATCATGATTTTTCAAAACAACGTTGTACTGGACTTACTGTAGATAACTTATCTACAATAATTGCAAAAAAAGAACCCATTAATAAAATACCTAATATATAAGAGGCGGAAAACTTCATAAATGCTCATTGATATGACACCTAATTAATTTCTATATTACCTTGTATTTTCTTTTGTAGTAATTAACTTTCACCAAATTGATATTTAATAATAATCATCCACCTACCACCAAGTAGCACCCAATTTTCTTTTTTCTGTTTTCTTTTTTCTTTATTCTCATACTTACCTGCCAAATTCATCTCAAGACAAATTGATTATTAGTCTCAATGCTTATATTTTTGTATTTTTATTTGACTAACAATAAAACAAATAAAATAACTAAGCGTAACATAATGAAAACTATAAATTGTTGGCTTGCCTCCCATAAGCGCTTGTTTTACGTCACGATCTTAACGTACCTGACTTGTGATCATGGTGGCTCAAAGCATTGGTTTAGTGATGACCAAGCCCTCTCATTAAAAATTTGTGTCCCTCCATAATATTCCTGTGCATATAGATGAGATAAAGTATCCTCAGGAACTCTAAACTTGGCTTTTATGTGCTTTCCCTTACTCTTGGGCTTCTCTATTTTAACCTTTGGCTTACCTTCTCGAGGAGAATTCTCTTTGTGCTCTTCTTCTCCTTTCTTTTCACTGATATAATAGACTTGATCTTTCGGTTGAGCTATAGGTGAGGGGACTTCTTTGTCAAAGAACTTGATAAACTTTTATATTTATCCCAAGTATTTGTTATCTTTAACCTAATAATTTAAACTTTTGAGTTTAACTGGTTTTTTATATCCTCATTCGTCAAATTCTTGACACATGATTTATTTGTATTTACAAGGTAGCAACTAGACGGATAATTGCAGGCAAGTGGGGTACTAACAGTGGACAAGCCTGCATTTCTCCAGATTATATTATAACAACAAAAGACCATGCTCCCAAGTTGGTATGATATTTTCCATATGTGAGTTCTGAATCTATGTCTTTGTTTATTTAGTGTTTGGTGCCTCCTATTTCTAGATGGACACCCTAAAGACTGAATTGGAGAAGTTTTTTGGAAATTAGAACCCGTTGGAATCAGAAGATATGTCTCGCATTGTGAATTCCAACCACTTTGCTTGCTTGACAAAGCTCTTGGAGGATGATAAGGTTTTTGGGAAGATTGTTTATGGAGGTGAAAAGGATGAAAGCAAATTGTAAGCTCGCATTGTGGATTATTTTGATATTGCTCACTACAGGAAATTTGGTATCCAACGTCGGTTTTGTGGAGGCGGTTGGTGTTAAAGCAGCTGATTTAAAATATTTTAAAATGCAGATTCCATTGTTTTCTTTTTTAAAAATTTAAAAATACAAAAAATAAACCCTCACCCTAAACAGTAAACAGCGCCGCTGTCATTTTTTTCCCTCTCCGTCGTGAGAAACATCTCAACAACGCTCCTCACTACAATGCTTGTTTGTTGATCGAGTCAGAGTCTGATCAGATCGGCCCTTGGTTCTCTCTTCTCTCTTTCGATCTTCCTTTCCTTACCGCATTTCTCAACAACCATTTCCAATTCCACGCTAATGGGTACGCTTTCAATTCGAATTCAATTTTCATACTCATCGATCTGATTTATGCATTTTTTGTTTTTCATTTTTCTGATCAACACTTTATTCTTCAGTTATTGATTTCGTATTCTAATTCCCATCAACTTTCAATCTCTTATACAAGATGATTTTTGGTTATTAACGGAAAATGCCAATTACACTTGGCATGCGTTTTTGTTTTTGCCTTATTTTTTTAACTGTTGTTTCTATTTATTATTATTAATATTAATTATTATTATTACTATTGTTTTCAGTTTCGAGTTAAAATCTGTTTCGGATTTATAAGAATTGGTGATGTGATTAATGTTGACAACTTGATCGATAATTTATGTTTTGTGTGACTTAAATATTGGGTACTGCACTAGGTTTAGAATTTTGCTTTATGTTTTATTGTTAAAAGGGAAAAAGAAAAGTTAAGAAGAGAATGCCAATTAGAAGGTTGGTTAATCTAATTATTCTATGGTAATGCCAATTTCAATGCTAGTTGAAGTATTGGGCTTGAGTTGCTGAATGGAGTGTGGAACCAACGAACAAGCATTTAGGCTTGAGAATGCCAATTAGAAGGTTGGTTTATCTTTTATTTTTATTTTGCTTCCTGAGAATCGAAAGCACCAATGGAGTTTTTTTTTTTTTGTTGATACAGTGTGGTAATTTTTAATCGAATCTGTAATTAAGAGTGTTCTTCTGTTTTTGTGTGTGTGTGTGAATCTGAGGTGCATTTAGGTTTTAAAATTCAATTCACAAGTCCATTGCAAGGAATATGGAACCCTATTAAAACTCATGATGATCAAGACAGGGCTGGTGCAGAGTTTGACGCTTCTAATGGGAGCAAGTCGATGTACGAAGCCATACCTTTTGCAATTACGACGGGAACTTTTACATCTGGTAAGTGCGGTGTGCCTGTTAGTGTTACATTCATTGTGATTATATTCCTCGTTAAGCATTGGTATCTAATAGTGTTTTGCTATTTGCTTTTTTATTTTTATTTTTTAAATGAAAATAATGTGATTAAGACTGGTCGAATGTTGCTAACTTGAGATATTTTTCATTGTTTTCATATTTTGGTATTTTGTGTTTGAGAGTAAGCTTGAGTATCTGCTTACATAAAATTTTAATAAAATATCCCTTTAGGCTATAGAAATTTATTTTTAATTCCAATTGAGGTTTTTCTCATCAGTGATTGGAATCTTTCGACAATATTAAACCACCTGAACATGGAATTCATTCAACTTGAATCAAAGACAACAAGCCTAATATTGGTTCTGTATTTTTCTTAAGCCAATACACTTGGAACCTTCTGAGGAGTAAACAGGCCTATCAGTCCCTGTATAAATTTCAAGCACTGCATTCAATTTCTTGCTGCAAAACTTTGTGAGAATTTAAACAATTTGAAGGCTTAAAAGAGTATAAATCATGTTAATAACTCCACCTTCGATCTTGTCCCCAATGAACTGTATGTTTGATCATGTAATGGTAAACAAGATTCTTTTCAACACGGATTATAGCCTATCACAGAATAATTATAGTGACCCCTCGCTTGCGATCTTCAACTCATTGAGTAATCTTTTAAACTACATTCTCTCAAAATGTCATGTGTCACTGCTAGAGTTTAATCTACTGCGACATACAACTGATTATTGCTTGCTTCTCCATGTTTCCAGATTTCTCCAGACATAAGTACAATAACCAGACGTGAATCTATCATTTGCATCAAATCTTGCCCAAATTTTAACAATTTTGTTGTGCCCCTTTCTGAAGAATAAACCAATTAAAGAGAATAATCAGTCTATCTAATTAAAGTAAAGTAAGAATTAGGATCCTAAAAAAATGTTAAATAACAATAACAATAATTCCTTAATCAGAATCAATAACAATAACGCCTAATTAATCCTGATTGTTAAATAAGTTTTCATAACTCCTCACTTTGAAACTCTAGAAGTCCATCATAATCTTCATTGTTGAACATCACATATTTATAAATTATATAGATCTTACTACACAGCTTGCATGTAAGACATTATGAACAAATTGTTTGAATTGAATATTATTCAATTTTTATGCCTATACCTGTTATGCAAAAAGGGATATGGCCAGAGTCTCCAAGCTTCAAAGATGTTGGTATAGGGAGGATTCCTTCGAGATGGAAAGGAGTTTGCATGGAGGGTCATGATTTCAAGAAATCCAAGTGTAATAGGTGATCATACATTCTTTTATAAATTATTTAAGAAATATCTTATATCTATTCATGTCATATTTACTATTGCAGAAAACTGATAGGTGCAAGATACTACAATACCCAAACTTCATTTGATAGTAACCAGACACGTACTCGAGGAGCCACAGGCTCCCCAAGAGACTTTAATTGACATGGGACTCACACGACATCAACAGCAGCAGGAGCCCTAATAAATAATGCTAGTTACTATGGTTTAGCACAAGGAACAGCAAGAGGTGGCTCACCTTCTACTTGAGATGTCAAGTTTGTCACCATGACCGATATTCAGAGGGCTTCTCTTCCTCATGCACTTTGTGGCCGTGATATTCTTGGTGTTGCCAAAACTGGGTCTGGAAAAACCCTTGCTTTCATTATCCCGGTGAGTGCTTCACTTCTCAGGTTAATAATTAGTGTGATCTCTTCGTAATTATTGCGTGTCATGAACTCAAGTTAGGAAGCAAGAAATACAAGTGAAACACCGCGAAACACAATGCCATCATTTTACTTCCAACCGAGTTGCTTTTAGTTTCTATTAACTATATCAAGAAGCTCATATTCCAGCTGCAGATCTTCCAACGCCATGGACCTGCAAAATTCCCTCTCGCAATCAAGAAGCTCATAATTTTTTTTTTTTAAGAAATTAGTGTGATCTCTTCGTAATTTATACTTTCACTGATGACTAATCTGCTTTCATCAACTTAAATATGCAGGTGAACTCCAAATTGCTCAAATAACAATTGTAATTTCATTTAACATCAGCTACATGGATATGAAGCCTTACATTACAGAATTGGCAGGACTCATAGCTCATGAGTTAGATGTTAATACTTCACAGGTTAGAAAATGGTCACTAAAGCACAGGGACATTTGTTGCATAGTTTCAACGTAAAGTATAATTAATAATTTTGATGCAATAAAAGGGTTTAATTAGCAATATACATAGACAACCTTGGCTTGAGGTAGAGGTCCTATATTTGAATGACATGATAAATATTAAGTGCAAAATTTGTATGTTACATGCTATTTCTGGATAGACAACCTTGGCTTGTTGCATAATCTGGAATTGAGCCTAATAAGTAATAACCCACTTTTGCAATTGGTTTGGTGTTTTTGACCCTCTATCACATAAAATACATATTGTATTTTTAACTAGCTTTGTGTGTTTTTGAAATTTCTCCTATTTGCACATTGCAGGAAAGGTGCAACTCCTAGACCTCTTTGGAATGCAGCGTCTCAAATTCTGATGGTTGTGGGATACATATTACTCGCAATGGCTGTGCCCGGTTCCCTTTACATAGGGTCTGTTGTAGTTGGCTTATGCTACGGAGTCCGAGTCGCCAACTCGCCATTACTGTCCCGACAGCCTCTGAGTTATTTGGCCTCAAATATTATGGTCCCATGCCTCTTTTCTGGTCTGCTTGCTGGCATACTATATGATATGGAGGCAACTCCAACCGTAGGAGGAGGCAATACTTGTGTTGGAGCTCATTGTTACAGACTAGCATTCATAATCATGGCTGCATCTTGTATTGTTGGGTTCTTCTTAGACATTCTATTGTCAATCAGAACCACAAAGGTTTTTAAATTGATTTCTAATTGTATTTAGTTTTTTTTTTATATTTTATTGATATAATGACAGGTTTGATTATATACATTGAATGTATTTATGATCAATGAAATCATTGTAAGAGTTTGAGTCAAATCATTTAATTTAAATGAATTTTTCAATTCAATGGTTGCTTAAAATATATATGTTTACCATCAAAAAAAAATTATATTCATTGAAATCACCACAAAAATTTAATAAAAATATAAAAAAAAATTGAATTACATGATTTAGCGGCGGTTCTAAACCGCCGCAATTAATAAAAAATTATTTATTTTTTTAATAATTGATGGCGGTTTCTTATATTCAGCGTCGGTTTTATATTTGGCGTCGGTTATTCCGACGGTTGCAGCAAACCGCCGCTAAATTATCTAACGTCGCCACTTCCTGCGTCAGTTTACAATTGGCCACTAAATGTTTTAGCGGCGGTTTAAACCGCCGCTAATTCCAAAAAAACCGCCGCTAAACAACAGTTTTGGTGTAGTGGCTGGTATATATATATTGTAATTGTGTTGGATTATTTGTGTGTATGGATACCATACTGGTTGCTGGTACTATTATACTCAACATCTTGGAATATTGCTCTGTATGGGTTATTTTGATATTGCTGGTTTGTCCTTGTGTAATTGTATTGGATTATTTGTTTGTACGGAGATACCATACTTGTTGCTGGTTTTATACTCATCATCTTGGAATATTACTGTCTATGGATTATTTTGATATTGCTGCTATATATATATATATATATATATATATATATTGTAATTGTGTTGGATTATTTGTGTGTATGGATACCATACTGGTTGCTGGTACTATTATACTCAACATCTTGGAATATTGCTCTGTATGGGTTATTTTGATATTGCTGGTTTGTCCTTTAGTAATTGTCTTGGATTATTTGTTTGTACAGAGATACCATACTGGTTGCTGGTATTATACTCAACGTTTTCGAATATTACTGTCTATGGATTATTGTGATATTGCTGGTATATGTATTGTAATTGTCTTGGATTATTTGTTTGTAGAGAGATACCATACTGGTTGCTGGTATTATTATACTCAACATCTTGGAATATTACTGTGTATGGATTATTTTGATATTGCTGCTATATATATATATATATATATATATATATATATATACATATTGTAATTGTCTTGGATTATTTGTGTGTATGGATACCATACTGGTTGCTTGTACTATTATACTCAACATCATTTTTATATTACTGTGTATGGATTATGTTTCCTGGGATGTATATTGAGTTGTCTTTCATTATTACTCTGTATGTATTATATGGTTTCTGGTATATATATTACAAAATTTCTTCAATTATTAGTGTGTATGGATTATATAGTTGCTGAGATATATATATACATGTCTTGGGTCCTTCGTGTGTATGGACTATTTGGTTGCTCAGTTGCACTCTCTAGCCTATTAAGTAATCTATTTCTGTTCTGTTGAAATGAGTTATTCTTATGTGTATAAATAGTACTTATCATGTACCTGTCTCTGTTAGTAACACAAATATCTGCAATTCTCCAACTAACTTTTCTCTTCTATTTTTGCGTTTTCTCAACATACATTCTTCTAATTAATTAATGGATTAATGTATGTTATTTTTTCCCCACTATATCAGGTTGTTGACTTGGGCTCTCCTGGAATAAGAAATTCCTCCCATGCTAGTCATGACCCTTCTGATGGGCCAACAACATCAAATCAAGCACCCCCACCATCATAATCTTAATTTCCCAGTATTTGGAAGTTTTCCATAGAACATGTATTTTGGATATTACTGGGTTGTACATGGAATTTGGTTATTTGGATGTTGACATTGTATTTTCAATTTTTATGTTGTTCATGCTACAGCAGTACCCGGGTATTTTTTGGATGTTACCAATTGCTTAGTTTTGCATAGAACCTGGGTATCTTTTGGAAGTAAGCTAGGAAGTACCTAGTTTTGCATAGAACATGGATATTTTTTTCCCTGGTTATCTGTGCCCGTTTTGTATATATATTAACCTTTGGTATATATGAATATCACTGTTTTCCATTTTACAGAATGAATGACGTTTACTTTTTGCATACATATTCTCCATGCACCAATGTTTATAAAGCCTTGAATAAAATAATATTGGATTTTTCAAATAAAATAATTTATTAAAAACAATTTCACTTTTTAAAAAAAAAATTAAATACGTTTCAGATGTGTGTGGTAGTACGTGGTGATTTTTTATTTTTTCAAAATAAAATAAATACGTTTAAAAAATAAATATGTTTCACCTTTTTTTAAAGAAATAAAAAAAAATTATTTTATCTTTTTTATAAAAAATAAATACTATACTCTGAGGCGGTTAACCAATTGCCAGGACTAATTTTTGCATTTGTTTTCAAATAATTTCCGACCTCTCATTCCACCACATGAAACACCGCTATATTGATTTAGGAGGCGGTTCGTCTAACCGCCTTGAAATCAGTTTTTCCTTATTTTTGGAATAATCTACGTCGACTTTATCCGCCTTAATAGCCGCCCTTGTATTCTTCTGGCGGATATTCCAGTGTTTTTCCCTAACCGCCTTTGTTTGCCATCTCGACAGTCATATCAGATGCGGATGTTCAACCGCCGATCGAACTATTTCAAGGCGGTTTTAACCGCCTCTGAACGTCAAACCAACAGCCTTTAAATGCAGAGATTGTTGTAGTGTAATCCCTTAGTACTTTTTCATAAAATAAGCATTAACGCAAGAACCTACAGTTATAGAATTCATAAGTCTATCCCTAGATCATACAAATTCCAGCAATCAACCAATCAGAATCATACACCAACATCCCTACTGTCATGCACAACTCATATGTTTATCTACGAGTGATCAAGTCATAAATAAAGCTAATCATAAATATCAGATTGATTGCATAATTTAAAATCCAGAATGTGAATCATAAGAAAGGTAAACATCAATTAAGAACCCATTGGTTCGGTCTCATCTTAACTAATAACAGGAATTTAACTATGCATAATTTTAAAAACAGAATTTAAAGATACTGAAAAATAAATAAAGTTCATGATGAAACTTGATTAATTAATACGATCAATGATGCAAATTGCTTCCTTCCTTCCCCTTTGCCAGTGTTCCTCTTCTGCCACGACTTTCGTTTCGTCTCTGACTTCTTTCTTTCTTCGCGTTCCGAAATAAGCCACATATTTGCTCGCGTTGTATTTAAAGGGAAAATTTGGGCTTCGAATTCTGGACCAGCTCGCTACAGTGAGTTGCTCAGCGAGCAATTTTCTCCTCCTTACTCACTTGCTCGCTGAAGCGAGCAGTGGAGCGAGCTTGACCGAATATTTTTATATTTATTTAATTTCATATTTTTCTTGATATTCAGCCGATGCCAACTGCCTCCTCATCCTTATCAGGTTAGTGATTTGTTATTCTAGTCTGAAACAACCTGAAACAACAACAATGATTAGGATTTTATCTATTTGTTGGCAATTTACTATCTTTGAATATTTTATTTAATTAATACTATATTTTAAATTATTTTAATTATTATTTGAACCATATTTAATATTAAAAGCATAGTATATTTGACACTTATTAGACCGCAACTAGAAAACACAAGCTTGGTCTTTACAATAGAATAGATAAAGGAAAAAGGAAGAAGTTTTGTTTTTATTTGGAAAATGGATAGAGGTAGATAAAACATTTTGTGCGTGATTTTGCTCTGATCTGATGTCCGTAATTGTGTAGTGGATTTGGGTTTTCTAAATATTTTCACGCTTTGATACCCATGGCTAAAGTATCGTGACTAAAAGACATATTTTTCTTTTAGCGAAGAAACAAATTCATAACATATTTTTTTTACCATAATGATGTATTTACTAACCCAAAACTTAAAAATTGGATGATAATCCAAATAAGATTGATGGTGGAAGAAGACTTACGAATTCGTGAATAACGAAAGAAGAGAATATTTGTTCAAATGGACGGGCCAAATTAATCTGCTACTTGAAATTATATAAATATTTATAAATAGCCAAAATATTACCTAAATGCAGCAAACAAGGTGTCAAACAGTAATAAGAAAAAAAAATCGTTTTTGTGATATGGAGAACACATTCATTAGGCGTCAATTGATATCCACTTATTGATCAAGAAAACAAAAGCAAGTTTTAGATTAACAATTTTTGGTTTTAAAAAACTTAAAAAATGGCAAAATGTGTATTTATTTATTTATTTATTTGAAGAGGCCGGTAGTGCGGTGATTACTAGTTAGATAAAATCCTCTCTAAAATAACGATTTTGTTAAGTACAAAAGATGTGTGTTTAAGAAAAAGAATGACAAATATAATTGACAACATAAATAAGTCAAAATATGTATTTTTTTTAAAAAAATTGTCTAATAAAAATTATAAAATTGTAAAAAGATATCCATTGTGTAAAAAGTGAAGCTAATTTTTTTAAACATAAAGATAATATAATATAATTTCTTTCCTCACAATATTACAAAAATTATATATGAACGCATATCAAGATTAGACCAATGATTAAGTCAAGACTAGGCTAAACTGAGATTTAGATAAATGCATAATTTAAACATTATGCATAAATAAATCGTAAATCAATATTATTATATCAATTGCGATTCTTTTAACCGCGAATGAAGTCGTTTTAAATTTTTTTTAACTATTATTAAACTACATTAAATATTTATAAGTTTATCATGATGAACTAAAGTATGACATCTTAACTAGTTGGTTCCTTGGCGCTGAGTTAGTGGGGTTGGACATGTGTTCGATTCCCGCTGAATGCATTCTTGGGGAGGGTGCTGAACCTTTAGCTATCACTGACTCCCGCACTCCGGATTAGTCCCATAGCCGGCTCAAAGAGTCGAATCTTGTGGGGATACCGGAAAGAGCCAACTCGCCTCAAAGAGGTAATTAGGGTTGGGTAACTCCAAAAAAAAAAAAAAAGTATGACATCTTAAAAATGTTTCAGGCCTTCAAGCCATTTATATAATTCATATTTTAATTCATTGTTTTTTTTCATGATATTACATTATTTATATTTGAAAGCCCCTAGTCATAGATTCATACGATCTAATTAAGTTTATGACAATAAATTTATAAACTATATGGAGTGAGCGACATACTGAAATGATTTACGGAAAGGGGATAGGATCCTCTCCTTTTTTTCGATTGTATCATTCTTAATAAACGTCAGTACCAAATCATTGAAACCCACACAAAGAGAGTCTCTATTTATTGAATTGATCACCAAAAGGTAACACTTTTATATATAAACATCAAAGGCCAGATATATGTTTTGCAAACAGAAAATAAATGTGTCTAACATAGACACATTTTAAAACAAAAACAATGAAAACCAAACATTAGACAATTGACACGGAAAGAGACTCTTGAAATATTATAAAAAGAACAAGAATGAATCATCTTATATCTTATTTTAATATGATCATGTCATATAAAAAAATGTTAGTCATTCAACGATAGATCAATAGTCAGCAATTGACATGATCATTTTCTCTTCATCTCATGAACATTGTCATCAAAACTATGATTGTTAATATGTTCATGAATGACTGAATTTCTCACATGATCACGGTCATGTTAAAACAAGACATAAGGGATTCATTTTTATTAACACAAATTTTCAAGGGACTTATGGGTTAGGCCATAGGCCACTTTGGACAATATCAGCTCCAAATGGTAGCATCTCATCCCCACCACCATTGATAAAGTTCATAGACCAATTCTGCTTTTGCATGGCGTCCATGTTGGTCTCTAGCCCTTGGTCATGATCCATGTGTACTTGCTTTTCTCCACTCACAGTTTCAGATCCATTTTCAGCCACTAATGTCCCCTCTTGGGCTTGGCTTTGATTGATCTTTCGTTCAATATCCTTCAGGTTTTGATCAATCAACCATGAGATATCATTCAAATCAGTCATGTTAGCATTGTCAAAAATCTTCCCAGCACCCAAGTATTGAAACATGAGATGGGTCATCTCTTTCTTCCTGTTTTCATTTATTTGTTTCTTCAGCTGCTCTTGGGCTTTTTGGATCCTTTGCCTCAAGAAGCTCTCATGATTCAGCATCTTTTTGCTCTGTTCCACTTCAGGCATTCTCCTGAACCTGGACACCACACTTTGAACTCCACATGGAGATGGCCAAACCTCTGGCTTAGGATCATTTGGATCATAGATAATAGCACAAGCTTCAATCCCACAAAGGGTGCTGATTTCATTAATCTTCTTCATCAAACCTATTGAGAAACATAACAAGATTCATAAAGAGAATTTAGAGAAAGTGAGATTTTACTGCATGGTGATATGTTTATGATACAAGGCTAACACATGTTTATATAAATTAAAATTAAAGAAACTAATCTCTAACCATCTTTCCTTTTCTTGAATGCTGCCTTCCTCTTCGAGTCATTGGTTATGTATGTAAGCTCCACCTTCTTTCTAGTCATGGTAATGATCACAAAAGAGAAACAAAGGTGAAAGAAGGAAATTGAGAAAATGTTTTTTGATGTGCTTTCTTACACCAGTTGTTGTTATTTATATAGAGAAATTTTAGATATAAGAAGATAGAATTTAGAGCAAGTAATTGCTAGTGGCATTCATTTTAGGTTCACACTACTAGTGGGGCACCATGTGCATTGTCTTAGCACAAAAATGAGTAATTAAAGAGACTTTCCAATTAAGTATTATATAAATGAATTTCCATCTATAAAGGATAAAGAAATATAATATTTTAAGATGTATGATCAAATCAATAGATGAGAAGGTTGGTGTGTATTTAGAAAACTAGTCATATTTTGTTTAATTTTTAATTTTTAAACAAAAAAATGTATGTAACAAAAAAAGCTAAAAGCTCCTCTTTTTTAAGATGTTTATTATTTTATTTTTTTGGAGTTTTCATATTTATTTTATAGTTTCACTCTTATTCTAAACTTGTATGTACAAATTTTATTATTTGTCCTAATAATAAATTATTTTGTCTCTGATCCTTCAAAATTTTGAGAATAACTTTATATAATTATCAACCACTTTTAACTTTATTTTTTAAACTTTAGTTTAAAAGTAGCTTTTAACTAAAAAATACGCCAAACAAACTCTTAATCTTTTTTTATTTTTTCAAGTGATAATTTTATTGAACTGAAGATAAATTAATTTAAACACATTTACTTGATTGATCTGAAAGAGTCAAGTAGGATTTTTTTTTTTTGAGATATCCAATCGATTCATCGCTTCGCGACTAGTCTAATTCAGGACGTGTCTCGGGATTAAGGCTTTAAATTTTTCTCAAAAATAGTACTGAGAAGGATCGAATACATGCTCTCACTTCCTAGCTGCTCAGTTTCCTGATGCCAACTGAATTACCATTATTTTAAAGTCAAGTAAGATTGTAATATATAGTACTAGGATAACTCGAATAGGGCAAGAATCAACTTGATTTTGTATATATTTTATATTCATTATTAGTTGTTAATTCTACTAGGATAACTCGAATATATTAGTCATATGAATCGTTAAATATAAATAAAATTAATAATTAAGATTGAATATAAAACTTATTATCATTGTACAAGTCTAAAATTGATTCTTTTCCTTCTTAATGTTATAAATTACTCAGAATTTAAAAATAACAATTATGTGATAAATTGACACAAAAAATTTATAGACATTACAAACAAGCACGAAGACAAAGTTTTAGCAACGACTTAAAAAAATAGAAAATAGCTCAATTTTGTTACGCAATTAGCCCGTAGCAAAGTAACGGGGAGAGTATCAGCGCACAAAATTCTTAATATATTATATTTATTTTAAAATAATCAAAAATAATAATTATGTGATAATTTGTCAGACCAAATTTATAGAATCATGGCCAAGTAATAAATGTATTGGCGAATTTCTGATATATGTAAATTAATGAGGCATTATAAATTTATAATGGTTGAAGAATTGTATTTAAATAGAAAAATATGAAGCTGAAAATGGATGCGTTTAACATATGTATTTTGCGCTGAAGATTGTGTGGTGCATATGGTAACCGAACCCGAATAAATTGAAAATAAAAAAAAATTACAAATTTTAATTAGATTAGATCGGATTTCGGTTTGGTTGATAAAAATCGATCTAATCCAATATATTAGTTCCCATTTACCTACTTGGATCTTTCTCCAATCATAGTCCAAAAAATTCTAAACCCAAGACCCATTAATCCATCAACTAAATCCAATAAAAAACTTAGTCACATCTCATTAACAAAATTTCATCTGTGTAGAGCTTCATATCTCATTGTCAAAAATAAAACTATATTATCATTTAATAATGCTTCTGCATTTTAAAAAAAATAAAACTTTACAAAGCCATAAGATATGTTATTTGCACAATAATCATGAAACAAATTTTAGGCTTTTCAAAAAATCGAAAACCAATCCAATCCAAACCGATAAAAATTGAATCGAATTGGATTGGATTTGAAAACAATTCAATCTGAATAGATGATTATATAATCAAACCGAAGGGATTGAATCGGATGATTTTTGTTTCCTAAACCGATACAATCCAGACCGCAAGCACTCCTAGGTACACTTTCCAACTTATAAAAACAAAGGAAAGAAAAAAAAAATTAAGAGCAAGTTCAAGATATGTCTACTTCACGGGAGATTTATCTAATATTCATTTAGAAAATCTAAAGAAAAAGTGACATTCACTTGTAATGATTCTGGAGCGGGTATAACAATATTTAATTTAAGGAAAAAGTGGTTGTCTTTTTAAATTATGGTCCTTTTAAATAAAAGTAATGTTTTTTTATTTAAAATTTAAATTAAAAAAATCTCAATTTCTTCCCCTGTGATTTTTACTATCTATCTCTTTCTCTCTTTTTAAATGACATATCTTTTAAAAAGATAAAAAATACTAATCTCTTAATTTAAAATATTAAATAAGCGAAACTTATGCTACAGTTGAACTAATGAATAGTTTATCCCTTCATCGATAATACTTATAATAGTTTGCCTGTTTTATTAATCCTAATAATATTTAAAACTTTAATATTTTATTTTTGTCTCCTATTATAAAAAAAATTCTTTCTTTTTTGGATACCTTATCATAAAAAAAATTAAATCTAGCAGAGAAGGTACGTGAAAAGAGATTTTTATATATATCGATCTATGTGCAGGAAGCAACAGTGCATTTTATGTAACATTACCAAATGATTTCCCTAAATTTATTCTACATGCATGATTTATTCAGACAACCAATAAACCAATAAATATAATTGATATATTATTATTTTAAATATAATGTGATTGTTCTCCGAATATTAAATTAATTATTTAACATAAAATAAATTATTTATTAATTTAATACACAGAACTTGTGGTAATTATAGTTAATTACACAATTTGAGGATTTCTTGTACACGAGACTCCACCAGTGACAACTGCTCGGGAAAGCTTAGTTGCGTTCCTTCTACTGGACAACTGCAACCAACACTAACCTTTGTGGATCCATGTGGAGGCTCTACCCAGCAAACCATTTTTAGTATTACATTAATTATAATAGATACGAAATATAAAATTAGTTATATATTCTTAAAAGGAAAAAAATATTATTTATTTTAGAAAATTAATTACAAGAAAATTAATGTAATTAATAAAATACCTAATATATAAGAGGGGGAAAACTTCATAAATGCTCGTTGATATGATACCTAATTAATTTCTATATTACCTTATATTTTCTTTTGTAATAATTAACTTTCACCAAATTGATATTTAATAATAATCATCCACCTACCACCAAGTAGCACCCAATGTTTTCTTTTTCTCTCTCTTTTATATGGATTTGATTCCTCTTTAAAGGATAAAGTACCGAATTATATTTTAATAATTTCATAGTTTGATATATATGCAATATATTTTTATCATAATATTAACCGTTTATTTTATAAGCAACGATTGTAATTCACACTTTACTCTTTAAAGTACATGCCTCATTCTAAAAAAGTCAAAATTTATTTATCTATCCCTACAAAATGTATACAGTGGTAAAAACTGTCATTAAGGTCAATTTATTCTTATAAAATTTAATTATTTTTATTTTTTATATATAGTTGCTTTCTCATTTTTTTTATTACTTCTTTTTCTTTAATCAAAAACACTCTACTCTTATATTCATTTCTCAAGATTTATTTTACAGAACTGAGTTCAATCAATTTTTTAATTTTTTATTATCTGAAAGGTAAGTTCAATCAATCCAAGCACTTCCTTCAATCAACATTTCTTTTTAATATTGTGGTAAGTGTTATCAAAAAAAAAAAAAAAATATTGTGGTAAGTGGTATTCGAGTCAATTTACACGCATCTAGTCTTTATTCAATCCGCTCAAAGATAGATCATCAGCATTAACTTAGGAATTTACAAGAATAATTCATATATATAACAAAAAAAACCCATAATTTCTCATTGATATAATACATAATTGATTTCTCTATTATCTCATATTTTTCTTTTGTATTAAGGGAAAAGTGTTTGTCATTTTAAATGACATAACACTCTGTCCTTTTAAGAGAAAGACAGACACAAAAAAAAAATATTTAAATTTTAAATTAAAAAAATCACCATTTTCTCTCTCTTATGATTTCCATTTCACCTTTTACTATTTTTAATAAAGAAACCCATACTACTGGAGTATCAACGAATATACTCCTATTATTGATATATTTTAATCATATTAGACCTTAGGTTTATCAAAAGTTAAAAAAAATAACTAAAATATTTATTTTATTTAAAATAAATAATGTGATATAAACTGATAAACCTGGTTATAAACTTTTAAAAAATCTATTATCTACTATTTAAATAAATTATTTTATTTGAAAAGCAAGTTCAATCAGTTGAAACACTTACTTATATAAAGTGGTATTTTCTCCAACCAACTTTTAGGCATTGTGATTAAGTGGTGTTTGAGTTAATTTACATGCATCTAGTTTAGTTATCCAATTAGCTCAAAGTTAGGTCATCCACGTTAAGTTAAGAATTCACAAGAATATTTCTTAAATATAGCACTAATATTCGACATAATTAGATTAGAATATGTGACCGTATAATTATCCACAAATCACATGCTTGTTATCATTAAACTAATCTCTTAGGATTAAAGCTTATTCTTCAATCAACTCTAATTATAAGGTTATGTTAATAATAAAAGTTTCATTGAAAAATTTATATTTAAAGAATATAAAATAAATAAACTTTCAATGTAAAATCATCTAATTTTTAATTGATAAAAAAATATATCATTTATAATTCGATTTTTGCCCACCAAATGTATTAAAAATCTCTTAAAGAAAGATTTTGGAAGGCCACTGTCACTTTGAGTACATGTTTGGCTCCACTCCGTAAAATTTGGGCTAGGTTGTATTACCAAACCCATTAATATCCTCACATAAAGAGTTCAAGTATATATTTATGAAGCAAAGTGGCGTGGAGCCCAAAACAAAACTATACCTGAGCCACTTTTTTTTTTTTTTTGATAACATTACCTGAGCCACTTTATGGGATGAACAATCTACCAAAAACAATAGAAACAAAGAAAGTTGAGACATAAAATTCTTAAGCCCTGTATCTAATGAGAAACCATACTTTTCCCAAGTATCACGAAAAAAATTGATTTTTGATGGTGATTTATCTATAATATTTTAAAAGAAAATCATTCTTTGACAAGTTTGTTGATGTGTCGCTCTCTCCTTCAATATCCACTTTGTGTTCACACTTAAACCACTTTGAAATATTTCTTCTTTTAGTAATTATTCAAATTCAAAATTTAAACTTGATAAGTGGAAAAATAGTTCATTATTCTTTAGTGGCAAACAATTGTATTAACATCCATTACTTTATGTATAGGTAATTGTTAACCCTATTAATAATACCACTACTTTCTGCATCGAAAATTGTTAAGCCTATTGTTAGAAATAGTATTGTATTTTATTATTATTATTTTATTATTCTAGAAGGTTATTTGGACTTAGCTCATTAGGTCATTTAACCTCTTTAAATAGAAGACTCTTGTACAGTTTTAAACACAGTTTAATACAATACACAATATACAACATTTATATTTTTCCATATTCTTAACTTGGTATAAAAGTCTTCCACTATGTCTCCTGGTTGCAATCGAACAGAGCGGGTGGTGACACCGGCATTGCAGTGTTTGTCCGGCTAGTAAAAGACTAGCGCAAAACCAGCCAGCGTGGGCTTCGGGACTACGGGGCGTGGTGAAATATTATGTATGGCAACTAATGTGGGGTTTATAAGGCTTTGGGCACTCCCACCCTTTGAGCTAGCTTTTGGGGTGGTGCATCCCAAGGTTCTTATCAAATGATATCAAAGCTTGTGTTCTGGGAAACCTCGTTTCTGCAACCTTGAAAAACCTTGTTGTGCAGCAAGTCATCCATGTCATGCATCATACTGGCAACCTATCTTTTGTACCATACATTCGGATCATCAGAAAAACCATCATTAGACTATTGTTCATCGTCATCTGCTATTGTTCATCGTCGTTCGCTACTGTACATCATTGGCGAAGCATTTTTTTGACTATTTTTTGGTAGCCAACAACGCGATCAGGATCGTAGAAAATAGGCACCTCTGTTTCTCCAAGCGGTGTCGTCATCGGAGCAGGGATGCGTCGCCATGCGCCCCCTGTAAGAACCCGCACCGTTAATTAAGGTACTTAATTAATTATTTATGCAAAAATAGGAAATGATTCCATAATTGACCCTAATAATTATTTATGAGGCTTAATAATCATAATAAGTGATTAAGAATGCTGAAAGTCGCTTTTCGGAAGAAAAGTGCAGATACCGGTTCTGCTAGTCGGTATAAATGTGTACCGAAAAAGTATCCCGAAAAATTAAAGTAAGTGCATGATAATTACTAGAATAACATGTAGGACTTGTAAAACGAATTTCAAGTTCAAATAATGAGAACTGGTACTAGAAACCGGTACTGGCTTTGAAAAGCGCCTACCGGAAAGTTGCTCAGAAAATTATAAGAAAAATATGATAAATCTTAGAAAATTATGTAGTTTCAGAATCCAAAGTTTGGGATTAAAATGCTAAGCGTAGCAATTAAAGTTAATACTGTGTGTTTAAGTGTGTTTGGGCTTTAAATACTCCCATGATGGGCACAAAACCCTAGGTGCCACTCTTCCTACGTGAGTTTCTGGTGTGGTCAGCTGATACTCTGTTCTTGGAGGTTCTCTTCTCCTTGAGAGGCCAAGTTCCTACCTTTTCTTTGATTTCTTCACACTTTCTCTTGGGGAAACACTTGGTGTGAGTGCGGATCATCATTGTGAGGGTGTTGGTGGTCTTGTTCTGAGTTTTGAAGTTTGTGTGAGGGAGGTTTGGTTGCTGACTTGTTGGTTTTGGGTTGAGAGAAGCTTGGTTTTGGTTTTTGGAGGTCCAAGTGGTGACCTTTGTGTTAAAGAACCAACCTTTGTGAAGCCATTTTCGTGCATCTTCCTTGAGTCAGACTTGAGGGGCTGTGTTGAGCTCCAAGAGCATCTCCATTCTGAGTTTTGAGCCTTGGTATGTTGTACCAACCTTTAACTTGAGTTTTAAGGCTTAAAAATGGTACCTTGATGCATCTAATGACTAAAAGATGATAACTTGTTGTTGGGTAATGTTGAACACGCCTAGAAATGCATGTTTAGATGTTTAAAATCGGTAAAAAGGGAACCTTTAAGGGATATCTTCACGAAAATGCAGAAACTGCATTCTGTCGTGAAATATCCGGATATTTGTCGAACAGATATCCGGATATTGGATATCCGGATATGTGGTTTTGGTATATCTGGATATTGGATATCCAGATATGTGAATCTGTATATCCGGATATTGCCTATCCGGATATGGACAGTGAGATATCCGGATATTGCATATCCGGATATGGTCCCGTGGAATATCCGGATATTCTGGGTTTTCGCAGAACAGTAGTTGTGTTGTGCGTACAGTAGGCTATTGGGGGTTTGTAGACCCTAGATTGATGAAGTTGAACTTCTGTATTTAATGGATTAAGCCAGAATCATGGGATTAAGGGCTTGTGGCTTTGTTAGAAGCTTTAAGACTTGAAAACGTAATGAAAAGGCGTTGTCTTTAATTTGTATGCATGTGGTACATGTTATTGATTTATATTTGGTCCATATCAGATTGTGATCTGCTGTGATTGGACTTTGAGCTTGTGGCATTGGATAGCTAGCTTAGAGGTAAGCTTTCGTGTCCTCGGTTTAGCCATGTTGTGGTTCCACCATGTCCCATGGGGGTATGGTTATATGCATGCTGTGTTACATGCTTTTGATGTTTTGGAAATGCTGTTGAGCTATTGTATGTTAGTGCCTTGTTGATATGCATGGAGGTGTTCCACCTATACGGTAAGCCTGAGTATGTAGAACATACAAGAGGGGGAGGCTGTGGGTGAGGTGCAAGCAGTGTTCCTTGTACTACATGTAGGGAATAGACGTATTCCTACATTTCTCTGGCCAGTAGATAGTGATTACACACATGCCATAGATATCTGTTGCACTACATAGTTTTGGAACTGATAATGATATAAATGCTTTTTGAACTTATATTGCACATGTAAGTGAGCTTGGGGTGGAAGATCCTTGAGGACCCCTTGTCTTACTGAGATTTCTAGTTTAGAGATCTCACCCCACGTTTGGGGAATGCTTATTTCAGGATCAGGTAATGTTGAGACCTCAGACGGCAGGAGGCCGGAGCTGAGTTAGATTGCTGTTATATTATGCTGCCATGAATGGATGCTGGATTTGCATGCTGCTTTTACGCTTATAGCTTCAGTTTATGCTTTGGAGTTTTATGTTGAGACTTGTTGTTTACTAGGTCTTTTTGGTGAGCATGGGGATTGTCCATGACACATAGTATTATTATGTCTTGATTATGTCTTGAGTCTTTTGGAGTTGTAATAATGTATCAGGATATTGTCCGGATTACTTGATGTAATGTCATGATTTAGATACACACTTTATCTATATATTGAGGTATTTCAGTAGATGTCTTATTGCAATTTACATACAGGCGATATTTTATGAAATTGATTAAGTAATCAAGTTGGTAATTGATAATGACGTCATAATTGAAAAGAAAAAGAATATTCCGCAATTATTAATTAAGCACCGCTTAATACGATGTAATGTTAATATTCCGGGTATACACGGGGTGTTACATTTTATGGTATCAGAGCAACGGTTGAAGGGAAAAGCTTGTATGTATTGCAATGATTAGGATGTTTGGTTGTGTCTGTTTTGTGTGTTTGCTCCATCGAGTATTATTATGATGATGCATATGTGACCACATTGTGTGGGCCTGATCAACTCATTATTTGTGTAACTTGTGCAGAATCATGGTAAGACCCGGGAGAAACCGCGAGACTTCGGAGGATCGGCCCGATCCTGTCTTGGCTGCTTTAGCTGAGATGCAGGCGGCCCGACTAGCAGACCAGGAGGCCATGAGAATGGCAAACCAGGCCATGCTGGACGCCATCAGAGAGGCGAACAGGAAGGCCACTGAGGACGTGTTGGAGGCCAACCGTCTGGCGAACATGACGATGTTTAGAGTCATGTTGGAGGAGATGAGGAATGGCCCTGATGTTGGTCATGCTCCACCGCCACCACCACCACCACCTCCACCCAGTCTGCAGGATGACTCTCAGAGTCAGATGGGAGATGGTAGTCATCTTACGGGGGCCATGCAGACCGTCCCTGTTTTTGTTGAGGATCGTGATGAGATCGATCGCCGGCTGAATGCTTTCTGTAAGCATAACCACCTGCATTTGATGGATCCTTTGATCCTGTTGCTGCGGCACGTTGGCTTCAGGCGTTGGACAAGATTTTTCGGGTCATGCAGTGCACAAATCCGCAGAAGTTGATGTTCGCTACTTACATGCTGGAGGGCGATGCCCATGAGTGGTGGACAAACCTTTCTCATGTCTACGAGATGCAGGGTCATGTGATGATTTGGCCTATGTTTGAGGACTTCTTCTTGGGTCAGTACTTTCCATATGACGCTCAGGAGAGGCAGCAGGGAGAGTTTGAGAGATTGGTTCAGGGCTCGTTGTCTGTGGACGAGTACCTGGCCAAGTTCAACCAGTTGGTGAAGTTTGCACACTTCAGGATGGCGAGGCCTACTCCTACTTTTCTGGCTGCTAAGTTCCGCAGGGGACTTAGTGAGGATATTGCTGGTTACCTAGCTGGTTCTGCTTCTACAGATTTTGGGACACTGGTTCAGCAGTGTCGTGATATTGAAGATTACTACAGCTCGAGTAAGGCCAAGAGGGCCAAGGTTGCTGAGGCGACGAAGGTTGCAGCTGGTAGTTCCACTTCTTGGCGAGACAGGAAGTTTGGGAACAAGGGCAAGGGTAAACAGTTGGCAGCTCGGCAGGCGCCAAGTCAGTTCAAGAGGACTTGTGCTCAGGGGAGTATAGCGAGACCTCCTGCTCCCAGGTGTTCGGGATGCGGGAAGACTCATTTTGGGCCGTGTTCTACCGGCCAATTGATTTGCTTTCAATGTGGCAAGGAGGGCCATTTCTCCAGAGACTGTCCGTCGGCAACGGCGAGGGCTACTGCAGTGCAGGCAGTGCCACTTCAGATGGTTCCCCTTCCACCTACTTCGACACCGGTAGTGCCACCATCTTCTGGGAGAGTTTATACTCTGGATCGTCAGCAGTCGGATCGAGCTCCGAACCTTGTCAGAGGTACTGTTACGATTGGTTCATCAGCTGTTGATGTGTTGTTTGAATCTGGGGCTACGCATTCTTTTGTTGCTACCCCGATTGCTGTGGGGCTTGAGTTGCCCAGTGATGTGCTTTCTCCACCGATGCGGGTGACTACCGCCACCGGAGAAAGATGTGATGCTACCACTGTTCATCGCGATGTGGCGTTTCAGTGGGATGGCCGTGAATTCTCGGTAGATCTGATAGGGTTGCCGATGGCCAACTTGGAGGTTATTCTGGGCATGGATTGGCTGTCCAGAAATTTTGTGATCATTGATTGTTGTGCCAAGCGTGTAGTGTTGTCTCCGTGTGATTCCACAGCCAGTTCATCGTCGTACATCTCGTTGCTGCAGGCTAGGAGAGCCTTGAGAGCAGGGGCATTTGGTTATGTCATGTTGGGAGGTTTGGTGAGTGGTACACAGGAGGACATCACCGGCATTCCTGTGGTGAGGGAGTTCCTTGAGGTGTTTCCTGAGGAGATTCCTGAGTTTCCGCCACAGAGGGAGATATAGTTCTCCATAGGTCTGTTACCTGGTGTAGGGCCAATCTCTTTAGCTCCATACCGGATGTCGCCACCTGAGTTGGCAGAGCTGAAGAAGCATATTGAGGATCTTTCAGCGAAAGATTTCATTAGACCGAGTGTTTCTCCTTGGGGAGCACCGGTTATCTTTGTGAAGAAGAAGGACGGGACAATGCGATTGTGCACCGACTACAGGCAGCTGAACAAGGTGACAATCAAGAACAAGTATCCTCTTCCTCGGATTGATGATCTGTTGGATCAGCTCAGGGGTGCTTGTGTGTATTCCAAGATTGATCTCCGGTCCGGATACCATCAGATTCGGGTGAAGCCGGAGGATGTCCCGAAGACCGCATTTCGCTTGAGATATGGTCATTTTGAGTACTTGGTGATTCCGTTCGGTCTCACCAATGCACCTGCTGTGTTCATGGATTACATGAACCGGATTTTCCAGCCGTTCCTGGATCAGTTTGTGATCGTCTTCATTGACGATATTTTGATTTACTCCAAGACGGAGGAGGAGCATTATAACAACCCTAAATATTGTATCATGATTAATGAAGAATTATGATAATTAATAAATGAGACATTTCAGATGAAATAGTTTATGATTAAGTAAATTAGAAGTATGGGTCCAATGGACCAAAGACATAAGCATTAGGGATCCAATGAATTCATGAATCAAAGTATAACCCAACAAAGGAAGTTTTAATTCCATTTAATGTGGACAAGTCCAAGTGATACAAAGAAAGCTCTATATGATAAAGTAAAGTCCAATAAGGTAAATGAAACCCAAATCAAGTTAAAGCCCAAAGTAAGACCATGACATAATAAACCTAAAGAAGTACTATATGACTAGGAATTAAATTAGAATTCTTTCCCTACAAGCAAGAAGCCCACGGTTTTTCTAGAGAAAACAAGCTCTAAGAAGTCAATTTAAAGTGTCATAAAATCATGGAAAAATAGGCACAAATTAGGTCAGGTTAATAGGTTAAAGGTCCATAATCTTAAGGAATAAATCATGGTCCAAAATTAAAGGAAATCTTTTCCTTCCAAGCATTTAAAATTCGCGGCCTAGGTGTAGGAAATGAATTTGATTTTATTTGATTTTCAAGCCATTAAATGCAAATCGAATTTCCTTAAGTCAAGCCAGTCAAATTCCTTTAAACAAGGAAGTTAGGATTATGATGATTAGTAGTCAATCACTTTCCCTAAATCAAGCAAATTGATGACAATATGTCAATCAATCAAATAATTCTGTTTCTTAAATCAAGGGAGCAACTTTTAATGACGATTAGTCACACATCATCAATTCCTTAAATCAAGCAATCACTAAATTTCCTTAATCAAGGAAATTGACATCATGTTCTTGTCCCTAAATTAAGCAATCTAACCTATGACAACAAATCACCACCTTACTTTCATTTAATGTGATCGAAACCTACCAGCAATCAAGTAATGGCAAGGCTTCTAGGTTGCCTATTTGAACAAGCTTTAGTCTCTCCTTTTTCCCTCTATAGCCGCGGCACTACCAAAGGAAAGAACAAAGAGTTTAGTTCATTTTGTGAAGTCCATGAATGCTTCGAAATGGTGAGTGTGTTAGTGAGAAATACCTAATTGTTCCAAGATCAAATACAAGCATGGATCTTAGTCCTTCTTCCTAATAATTCCACCAAAGAACCCTTCATCTCTAAGCAAGAAAATCCATCTTCTCCTCTCTTTAAGCTTGCGGCCTTGTATGTTCAAGGAGGAAGGAAGTTCATTCAAGAAGATTCAAAGTAGTCAAAGGTCAAGAAGTGTTTCCTTAAGTCGTTGATCATCATCAAAGGTAAGCCTATGAACCTTCTTGGTTAGGAATGACATGTAAAAGCATGAAAGTGATATCCTAAGTATATGATCCCTAGAAGGCCAAACCATGCATGATAATTATAAGCATGAAGAGATGTTTAAATGATATGAAAGATGATGAAATGATGATGTTAGATTAGCATGTTTAGTAGCATAGGTTCTAAATCAATTTTGCATGATCATAACCTTAGTTGGCCGAATATATAAGATGATGTTTTGAATGATGCTCTAGGATTTAAATATGATAAATTATCAATAATGTTAGAAGCATGTTTTAGAAGTAATCCCTTAGGTATTTTAGGGCAATAAGGCCGAATGGTATGTAGCTAAAAGAGGTTTTATTTGATTAATGTTGAAAGGATCTAACCATGTTAAGTTAATAATATAATTGAAAGCATGTTTTAAAAATTATATTCCTAGATGTTTATCTATGGTGGCCGAACCTATACATGCCTAGAATGAAATCTTTAATAATTCTATTAAGTGTTATGATGACCTAATAATGTCCTAAAACCTACACAAGTGGGTAAGTAAGCAAAACAACTCCTCTAGGTAATTAAACCTGCAAAGCCGAGACCTATACATGGATAAAACACAAATGTTAAATGTTATATAAGTTACTAAAAGATGATATGATGATGTTAGGGAGTCAAGGGAGCAAACATGCAAGTAAAGAGATCAAAAGTTGAAAGTATACAAGTAAAGAACGACAAGTACTGTAAGTTTTTACAGTTGTTGAAGTAATCTCTCTATGTATGCCACCATTATGAAACTATGATAAGTTATGGTCTGACTGCAATATGTTTATAGTGCTTTACATTATGTGATTATGATATTTTTGAAACTTAAAACCATGCTATTAAATGTTGGCCTGTGCACTGATACTCCAGTTGCAACCTGACGAGGACTCTGGGTATCTCCGTAAGTCCGTAAAAGCCGGCAGGAATATGATGATGATGATGATGGCATGACATTTTTATATGATGATGTTAAACGTTCCATCTTGTATTGTTATTATAAATTGTTGCAGGAGTAAGCGTCATAGTTGGAGAATGCTCCAGCTGTGAACCTTACTGAGATTTTCCCCAAAATCTCACCTCCCTTGACCACCCATTTCAGGAAAAGATGAAAGAAAGTAATAAGAAAGTTATGTGGGAAAGAAAGGGTAAGAGACTGGTACGTAAAGAAGAAGAAACTCCACCTACCTGGGAAGAGAAACTAAAGGATCTAACAGATAGAGGCCTATGGACTGAGGCTATGAAATTATTAATAAAAGCTTTTCCACATTATGATTTCGATGAAGCACTAAGTACACAATGGCTAGAGGAACCACAACCACATTATGACTGGGCTTATGATGCGGCATAAATTATGTTTTTATTTATGATTAGTTAATCTTTTTGGGATTACATTAAATAATGTTTAGTGTTATTTATTTTGTATTGACGTTTTAACGCTTTTAATTTTATATGGAATAAGTATGGTTATGTGTTTCCATTCCGCACTCTGATATTTGCATTCGTAAAGTTTAAATTTAGACTTCCGCGCGTTGAATGCATGATGAAGGTGCACCCTATATGTATTTACATTTGGGGTGTTACATTTATGGTATCAGAGCAAAATTTCGGATTAGGATGGAACACTAACCATTTGCTGTATCTATGTACAGCAAGATGCCTCCACGAAGAACCCCTACGCAAGATATACAAGGACAAATTAACACGTTGCGGGACACCATCACCCAATTACAAACCAACACGGGAGATATGTTTCAGAATATAATGAATGAGATCAGAAGGAACCCAAATGCTAATGCAAACAATAACGGAGCAAGCGGCTCGGGAACAGGAGCCGGGGGTCATGGTGAAGGACCCCGACCTCCTCCAGGAAACGGTGCGGCAGGTCAAGATAACCAAGGACTACTGTTGACGTTTAGAAAGCACAAACCACCCTCCTTTCAAGGAAGTCCTGACTCAATGGCAGCTGTACAATGGCTGCAAGCAATGGACAAGATTTTTCGAGTTATCCAATGCACCGACGATCAGAAGGTGCTATTCTCGACGTACATGCTGGAAGGAGATGCTCACCACTGGTGGGCGAATGCGCCCCAACCGTTGGAAATGCAGAATGCGGTTATAACTTGGGCCGTGTTCGAGGAAATGTTCTTGGAGAAATACTTTCCGATGTCAATCCGGGATAGTAAACAAGGAGAATTTGACAAACTGGTTCAAGGAACGATGACGGTGGACCAGTATCATGCTAAGTTTAATGAGTTACTAAGATTGGCAACATACAGAGGAGCAATGCCTTTACCAGACTTTCTGATGGCGAAGTTTCAAAGGGGTCTGAATCCCAGAATTGCTGAGCTAGTAGCCGGCAACGACCCATGTGACTTTGCAACCCTAATCAATCGATGCAGAAGAGTGGAAGCTATTGGCCAACAGAAGAAACCCGTGGAAGCTAGCGGGAATGGTTATAAAGGAAAGACTGGACCATGGCGAGGAAACAACGGAGGAAAGCCCTGGCAGCCCAGGCGAGATGACAACAAGTTCAAGAGACCCGGAAACTACCGGGGAAACAACAGCCACAACAACAAACCTCCGAACTGTCCAAAATGCAAGAAGCCCCATTACGGTAACTGTCTAAGTGGAACCCCAAACTGCTACAAGTGTGGAAAAGAAGGACACTATGTCAAGAACTGTCCACTATGGGGAAACCAACAAGCAACAGAAGAAGCACCAAGGATGGGTAGAGTTTACACCCTCGATCAACACACGGCAGACCAGGCAGCTGAACTGGTCAAAGGTACGATCTATATTTGCCATGAAAATTTAGATGTACTATTTGATTCTGGTGCTACGAATTCTTTTGTCGCCGATTATGTGGCGAAAGCGTACGATTTATTTACTGATAGACTGCAAGTACCTATGCGGATCATGACCGCGACGGGAAAAGTTGCTAAGGCGTACCTACTATGTAGAGACGTCGCATTTATCTATGAAGGAAAGAAGTACAAACAGGACTTCATAGTCCTCCCACTAGAGAAGATCAATGTGATTCTAGGGATGGACTGGCTCGCCAAGCAGCGAGTGGTGATTGACTGCAGCAATCGCAGTTTGATTATCGGCAAAGAAGGAGCAGAAGAAAACTCAGCGCCTGAAACAGGAGAATGCTCCATGATGATGATGGGAACTCTTGTAGGAGAAGAAGAGATACCACTGTCCAACATTCTAGTGGTTAAGGAGTTTGAGGATGTTTTTCCCGATGATATCACCAATTTCCCTCCAGAACGAAAGGTACAATTTTCAATTGAGCTAGTACCGGGAACTGGGCCAATTTCAATTGCGCCCTACCGTATGTCACCACTTGAACTTGTGGAATTAAAGAAGCAATTGGAAGACTTAATAAAGAAAATTTTTATCAGACCCAGTGTGTCTCCATGGGGAGCGCCAATATTATTTGTGAAGAAGAAGGACGGGTCAATGAGACTATGCACGGATTACCGACAGCTCAACAAGGTTACTGTGAAGAACAAGTACCCACTGCCTCGTATTGAGGACTTAATTGATCAGCTGAGAGGTGCAAGAGTATTTTCAAAGATCGATCTCCGATCAGGATATCATCAGATCCGGATCAAGCCGGAAGACGTTCCGAAGACAGCATTCAGATCAAGATATGGGCACTACGAGTACCTGGTCATTCCTTTCGGACTGACAAATGCCCCAGCAGTGTTCATGGGGTATATGAATCAAATATTCAAACCTTATCTGGATCAATTTGTTGTCGTGTTTATCGATGACATATTGATATACTCAAAGAGCAAGGAGGAGCATGAGGAGCATCTGAGAATCGTGCTGCAAATATTACGGGAGAAACAGCTATACGCCAAACCATCCAAATGTGAATTTTGGCTGCCCGAGATTCAATTCCTTGGGCATGTGATATCAGATAAAGGAGTAGCGGTGGACCCCAGTAAAATCAAAGCAGTAGTTGACTGGGAGCGACCCAAGACGGTCACAGAGATAAAAAGCTTTCTTGGATTGGCAGGGTATTATAGAAGATTTATTGAAGGATTCTCGAAGCGGGTGTTACCACTCACCCGATTGACAAGGAAGGAAGTCCCTTTTGTGTGGACTGATGAATGCGAAGTTTGCTTTCAGGAGTTAAAGAAGATGCTGACGACAGCCCCAGTGCTGACATTACCAAACCCTGAAGAACCATTTGAAGTTTATTGTGATGCCTCAAAGATAGGTTTGGGATGTGTGCTTATGCAAAATGGCAGACCAGTCGCGTACGCATCTCGACAGTTGAAGTCACATGAAGAGAATTATCCCACTCATGATCTTGAGTTGGCAGCAATCGTATTTGCTTTGAAGATATGGCGTCATCACTTATACGGTGCTACTACGACAGTATATAGTGACCACAAAAGCCTCAAGTACTTATTTGATCAGAAGGAGCTGAACATGAGACAGCGCCGATGGATGGAATTCCTGAAAGATTATGACTTTGAACTAAAGTATCATCCCGGCAAGGCGAATGTAGTTGCTGATGCCTTGAGCAGAAAAGTAAGAGGAATTGCAAGTATGATGATAGCCGAACAACAATTGATTGAAGATTTCCGAGATTTAAATCTCGCAGTGGTAAACAGTGAATGCGGACAGGAATATTACGCAGTACAAATCCAAGATGAACTCTTAGAGAGGATCAAGGAAGCCCAACAAGCCGTAGATTGTTTGAAACGGTTAAGAAATCAACCTGGAGTTAGTTTAAATCAACAAGGTATAATTACCTTTCAAGGGAAAATTGTCGTCCCTACGCGACTCTTGAGAGATGAAGTGATGGAAATAGCCCACAAGAGTCAGTACTCGATTCACCCAGGAGCCACCAAAATGTACGCAGACATGAAGAATAATTTCTGGTGGAAAGGAATGAAGAGAGATATTGGAAGATTCGTAAGCAAATGTATGGTGTGCCAGAAAGTAAAGATAGAGCATCAACGACCAGCGGGCACCCTACAGCCCTTGCATATTCCCGAATGGAAATGACAAAGTATTTCTATGGACTTTGTAACCAGTCTACCCCGAACTCAAGCAGGCTACGATGCCATCTGGGTAGTGGTCGACAGATTGACCAAGTCAGCACACTTTATACCGGTGAAAGAAACGTACACGACAGAGAAGCTGGCTCAAATTTATGTGAAGGAGATTGTAAGACTGCACGGAGTACCAGAAAGTATAATCAGTGATCGGGATCCTAAGTTTACATCCCGATTCTGGTATTCATTACAGCAGGCGTTCGGAACTCAATTACGATTGAGTGCGGCGTACCATCCGCAGACAGACGGACAGACTGAAAGAACAATACAGACACTGAAGACATGTTAAGAGCTTGCGCTTTAGAAAGAGAAGGTTGTTGGGATCAGTATCTGCCTTTGGCAGAATTTTCTTACAACAACAGTCATCATGCAAGTATAGGAATGGCCCCGTATGAAGCTCTGTATGGAAGAAGGTGTCGAACACCTGTATGCTGGGAAGAAGTGGGCGATAAAGAAATGTTTGGGCCAGATATGGTGAACGAAACAACTAAGCAGATAAAGATGATTCGTGACAGGATGCAGAAGGCTCAGGACAGACAAAAGAGTTATTATGATTTGAAGCACCGACCCCTAGACTTTGAAGTAGGGGAACATGTATTTGTTAAGCTCTCTCCTATTACAGGTATTGGAAGAGCACTCGGTGTAAGAAAGTTAAGTCCGCGTTATATCGGTCCTTATCAGATTCTGAAAAGGGTGGGGCCGGTAGCTTATCAGTTGGCATTACCTCCAAATTTGGCAAATCTTCACGATGTATTTCATGTTAGCCAATTGAAGAAATATGTAGCCGATCCCTCACATGTTGTATTACCGGATGAAGTGGAAGTACGACCTAATTTGAAGATCCCGGTGGTACCAATCAAGATTCTGGATAGAGAAGAGAAGCAGCTTCGCAGCAAGGTGATACCCATGGTAAAAGTGCAATGGCAAGGAAGGACTCCCGAAGAAGCAACTTGGGAGCGAGAAGATGAGATTAGACAGAAGTACCCCGAGTTATAGTAATTTTCGGGACGAAAATTTTATTAGTGGGGGAGGATATAACAACCCTAAATATTGTATCATGATTAATGAAGAATTATGATAATTAATAAACGAGACATTTCAGATGAAATAGTTTATGATTAAGTAAATTAGAAGTATGGGTCCAATGGACCAAAGACATAAGCATTAGGGATCCAATGAATTCATGAATCAAAGTATAACCCAACAAAGGAAGTTTTAATTCCATTTAATGTGGACAAGTCCAAGTGATACAAAGAAAGCTCTATATGATAAAGTAAAGTCCAATAAGGTAAATGAAACCCAAATCAAGTTAAAGCCCAAAGTAAGGCCATGACATAATAAACCTAAAGAAGTACTATATGACTAGGAATTAAATTAGAATTCTTTCCCTACAAGCAAGAAGCCCACGGTTTTACTAGAGAAAACAAGCTCTAAGAAGTCAATTTAAAGTGTCATAAAATCATGGAAAAATAGGCACAAATTAGGTCAGGTTAATAGGTTAAAGGTCCATAATCTTAAGGAATAAATCATGGTCCAAAATTAAAGGAAATCTTTTCCTTCCAAGCATTTAAAATCCGCGGCCTAGGTGTAGGAAATGAATTTGATTTTATTTGATTTTCAAGCCATTAAATGCAAATCGAATTTCCTTAAGTCAAGCCAGTCAAATTCCTTTAAACAAGGAAGTTAGGATTATGATGATTAGTAGTCAATCACTCTCCCTAAATCAAGCAAATTGATGACAATATGTCAATCAATCAAATAATTCTGTTTCTTAAATCAAGGGAGCAACTTTTAATGACGATTAGTCACACATCATCAATTCCTTAAATCAAGCAATCACTAAATTTCCTTAATCAAGGAAATTGACATCATGTTCTTGTCCCTAAATTAAGCAATCTAACCTATGACAACAAATCACCACCTTACTCTCATTTAATGTGATCGAAACCTACCAGCAATCAAGTAATGGCAAGGCTTCTAGGTTGCCTATTTGAACAAGCTTTAGTCTCTCCTTTTTCCCTCTATAGCCGCGGCACTACCAAAGGAAAGAACAAAGAGTTTAGTTCATTTTGTGAAGTCCATGAATGCTTCGAAATGGTGAGTGTGTTAGTGAGAAATACCTAATTGTTCCAAGATCAAATACAAGCCTGGATCTTAGTCATTCTTCCTAATAATTCCACCAAAGAACCCTTCATCTCTAAGCAAGAAAATCCCTCTTCTCCTCTCTTTAAGCTTGTGGCCTTGTATGTTCAAGGAGGAAGGAAGTTCATTCAAGAAGATTCAAAGTAGTCAAAGGTCAAGAAGTGTTTCCTTAAGTCGTTGATCATCATCAAAGGTAAGCCTATGAACCTTCTTGGTTAGGAATGACATGTAAAAGCATGAAAGTGATATCCTAAGTATATGATCCCTAGAAGGCCAAACCATGCATGATAATTATAAGCATGAAGAGATGTTTAAATGATATGAAAGATGATGAAATGATGATGTTAGATTAGCATGTTTAGTAGCCTAGGTTCTAAATCAATTTTGCATGATCATAACCTTAGTTGGCCGAATATATAAGATGATGTTTTGAATGATGCTCTAGGATTTAAATATGATAAATTATCAATAATGTTAGAAGCATGTTTTAGAAGTAATCCCTTAGGTATTTTAGGGCAATAAGGCCGAATGGTATGTAGCTAAAAGAGGTTTTATTTGATTAATGTTGAAAGGATCTAACCATGTTAAGTTAATAATATAATTGAAAGCATGTTTTAAAAATTATATTCCTAGATGTTTATCTATGGTGGCCGAACCTATACATGCCTAGAATGAAATCTTTAATAATTCTATTAAGTGTTATGATGACCTAATAATGTCCTAAAACCTACACAAGTGGGTAAGTAAGCCAAACAACTCCTCTAGGTAATTAAACCTGCAAAGCCGAGACCTATACATGGATAAAACACAAATGTTAAATGTTATATAAGTTACTAAAAGATGATATGATGATGTTAGGGAGTCAAGGGAGCAAACATGCAAGTAAAGAGATCAAAAGTTGAAAGTATACAAGTAAAGAATGACAAGTACTGTAAGTGTTTACAGTTGTTGAAGTAATCTCTCTATGTATGCCACCATTATGAAACTATGATAAGTTATGGTCTGACTGCAATATGTTTATAGTGCTTTACATTATGTGATTATGATATTTTTGAAACTTAAAACCATGCTATTAAATGTTGGTCTGTGCACTGATACTCCAGTTGCAACCTGACGAGGACTCTGGGTATCTCCGTAAGTCCGTAAAAGCCGGCAGGAATATGATGATGATGATGATGGCATGACATTTTTATATGATGATGTTAAACGTTCCATCTTGTATTGTTATTATAAACTGTTGCAGGAGTAAGCGTCATAGTTGGAGAATGCTCCAGCTGTGAACCTTACTGAGATTTTCCCCAAAATCTCACCCCCCTTGACCACCCATTTCAGGAAAAGATGAAAGAAAGTAATAAGAAAGTTATGTGGGAAAGAAAGGGTAAGAGACTGGTACGTAAAGAAGAAGAAACTCCACCTACCTGGGAAGAGAAACTAAAGGATCTAACAGATAGAGGCCTATGGACTGAGGCTATGAAATTATTAATAAAAGCTTTTCCACATTATGATTTCGATGAAGCACTAAGTACACAATGGCTAGAGGAACCACAACCACATTATGACTGGGCTTATGATGCGGCATAAATTATGTTTTTATTTATGATTAGTTAATCTTTTTGGGATTACATTAAATAATGTTTAGTGTTATTTATTTTGTATTGACGTTTTAACGCTTTTAATTTTATATGGAATAAGTATGGTTATGTGTTTCCATTCCGCACTCTGATATTTGCATTCGTAAAGTTTAAATTTAGACTTCCGCGCGTTGAATGCATGATGAAGGTGCACCCTATATGTATTTACATTTGGGGTGTTACAAGCATGTGGGGTATTTGAGAACTGTTCTGCAAGTGCTGAAAGAGAAGAAACTGTATGCAAAGCCTTCTAAATGTGAGTTCTGGCTCAAGTTGTGAAGTTTCTTGGGCATGTTATTTCTGCTGAGGGAGTTGCAGTGGATCCGAACAAGATTGAGGCCGTACTGGATTGGGAGAGACCCAAGACAGTTACGGAAGTGAGGAGCTTTCTGGGTTTGGCAGGTTACTATCGGAGGTTCATCAAGGGATTCTCCACCATGGTTTTGCCATTGACTCGCCTTACTCGGAAGGAGACTCCATTTGTGTGGACTCACGAGTGTGAGGTCTGTTTTTAGGAGTTGAAGGAGAGACTGACTACTGCTCCTGTGTTGGTCCTTCCTGATCATGCGCTTGAGATTGAGCTTTACACCGACGCCTCCGGGAAGGGGCTAGGTTGTGTGTTGATGCAGTTGGGCAAAGTAATTGCCTATGCTTCGAGGCAGTTGAAACCTCATGAGAAGAACTACCCTACTCATGACTTGGAGTTGGCTGCTATTGTGTTTGCTTTCAAGATTTGGAGGCATTATCTTTTTGGCTTGAGGTTTGTGGTGTTCAGTGACCACAAGAGTTTGAAGTACCTGTTCGACCAGAAGGAGTTGAACATGAGGCAGAGGAGATGGATGGAGTTCATAAAGGACTATGACTTTGAGCTAAGGTATCATCCTGGCAAGTCCAGTGTGGTAGCTGATGCTTTGAGTCGGAAATCCAGTAGTTCATCCAGTTTGTTACTTGGGAACTTCGATGTGGTTGAGAAGTTCCGCAACTTGGCAATGACCGCTCCATGTGAGAGTGTACTTCTCGGATTAGAAGCATCTGATGTTGTGAACGAGCTGCTTGAAAAGATTAAAGAGGCACAAGTTCAGAGAGAGTGTCTGGATTATGTGAAGAACCAAGACGGTGTTTCTTGGAATGATGATGAATTGCTTTTGTTTCAGCAGAGGATTGTGGTTCCTCGAGGCCCGTTGACAGAGGAGGTTATGGCAGAAGGCCATAAGGGTCAGTTTTCTATCCACCCTGGTGCTACTAAGATGTATCAAGACTTGAAAAAGAACTTCTGGTGGCCGGGCATGAAGAAAGATGTTGCTATCTTTGTGTCCAAGTGTTTGGTTTGCCAGAAGGTGAAGATTGAGCATCAGAGACCATCTGGTGAACTTCAACCTCTTGAAGTACCACAGTGGAAGTGGGAAGGTATTTCCATGGACTTCGTGGTGGGATTGCCGAAGACTCAGGCGGGTTGTGACTCTATTTGGGTCATTGTGGATAGACTGACGAAGTCTGCCCATTTTCTTCCAGTGAAGGTGAGCTTCACTACAGAGCAGTTGGCCAAGCTTTATGTCCGCGAGATTGTGAGGCTTCACGGGATGCCCGAGAGTATCATTAGTGATAGGGACCCGAAGTTCACATCTCGGTTCTGGGAGGCGCTGCAGGAGGCTTTTGGTACGCAGTTGAGATTGAGTACCGCATATCACCCTCAGACTGATGGACAGACTGAGAGGACCATCCAGACCTTGGAGGACATGTTGCGAGCTTGCAGGTTGGAGCAGGGCTCGACATGGGATAGGTACCTTCCGTTGGTTGAGTTTACTTACAACAACAGCTTTCATGCTAGCCTGGGCATGGCGCCCTACGAAGCACAGTATGGTATGAGGTGTCGGACTCCTACTTGTTGGTCTGAGGTTGGGACATGGAGCTTTTTGGCTTGGACTTTGTCCAAGATACCACCTTGCAGATCCAGATGATCCGTGAAAAGTTGAAGCAGGCGCAGAATCGCCAGAAGAGCTATTATGATATCAAGCATCGTCCGCTGGAGTTCAGTGAGGGTGAGCACGTGTTTGTGAGACTTTCACCTGTCACCGGTGTAGATCGGGCACTCGGAGTGAGGAAACTGAGCCCGCGATATATTGGGCCATACCAGATCCTTGGTAGAGTAGCACCTGTTGCCTACCGGCTTGCCTTGCCTCCGAACCTGGCTAACATCCACGACGTGTTTCACGTGTCTCAGCTTCGGAAGTACATAGCAGATCCGTCGCACGTGGTGCAACCGGATGATGTGGAGGTTCGGTAGAACCTAAAGACTCCCATCGGTCCACTCAGAATTCTTGATCGTGGCGAGAAGCAGCTGAGAAGCAAGATCATTCCGATGGTCAAGGTGCAGTGGACCGGAAGGACTCCTGAGGAGTGTACTTGGGAGCATGAGGACGAGCTTCTCTGGCAGTACCCCGAGTTTCGACCAGGTATGTTTCTGATTTTGAGGTCAAAATCCTAAAATGTGGGGTGAATGTAAGAACCCGCACCGTTAATTAAGGTACTTAATTAATTATTTATGCAAAAATAGGAAATGATTCCATAATTGACCCTAATAATTATTTATAAGGCTTAATAATCATAATAAGTGATTAAGAATGCTGAAAGTCGCTTTTCGGAAGAAAAGTGCAGATACCGGTTCTGCTAGTCGGTATAAATGTGTACCGAAAAAGTATCCCGAAAAATTAAAGTAAGTGCATGATAATTACTAGAATAACATGTAGGACTTGTAAAACGAATTTCAAGTTCAAATAATGAGAACTGGTACTAGAAACCGGTACTGGCTTTGAAAAGCGCCTACCGGAAAGTTGCTCAGAAAATTATAAGAAAAATATGATAAATCTTAGAAAATTATGTAGTTTCAGAATCCAAAGTTTGGGATTAAAATGCTAAGCGTAGCAATTAAAGTTAATACTGTGTGTTTAAGTGTGTTTGGGCTTTAAATACTCCCATGATGGGCACAAAACCCTAGGTGCCACTCTTCCTACGTGAGTTTCTGGTGTGGTCAGCTGATACTCTGTTCTTGGAGGTTCTCTTCTCCTTGAGAGGCCAAGTTCCTACCTTTTCTTTGATTTCTTCACACTTTCTCTTGGGGAAACACTTGGTGTGAGTGAGGATCATCATTGTGAGGGTGTTGGTGGTCTTGTTCTGAGTTTTGAAGTCTGTGTGAGGGAGGTTTGGTTGCTGACTTGTTGGTTTTGGGTTGAGAGAAGCTTGGTTTTGGTTTTTGGAGGTCCAAGTGGTGACCTTTGTGTTAAAGAACCAACCTTTGTGAAGCCATTTTCGTGCATCTTCCTTGAGTCAGACTTGAGGGGCTGTGTTGAGCTCCAAGAGCATCTCCATTCTGAGTTTTGAGCCTTGGTATGTTGTACCAACCTTTAACTTGAGTTTTAAGGCTTAAAAATGGTACCTTGATGCATCTAATGACTAAAAGATGATAACTTGTTGTTGGGTAATGTTGAACACGCCTAGAAATGCATGTTTAGATGTTTAAAATCGGTAAAAAGGGAACCTTTAAGGGATATCTTCACGAAAATGCAGAAACTGCATTCTGTCGTGAAATATCCGGATATTTGTCGAACAGATATCCGGATATTGGATATCCGGATATGTGGTTTTGGTATATCTGGATATTGGATATCCAGATATGTGAATCTGTATATCCGGATATTGCCTATCCGGATATGGACAGTGAGATATCCGGATATTGCATATCCGGATATGGTCCCGTGGAATATCCGGATATTCTGGGTTTTCGCAGAACAGTAGTTGTGTTGTGCGTACAGTAGGCTATTGGGGGTTTGTAGACCCTAGATTGATGAAGTTGAACTTCTGTATTTAATGGATTAAGCCAGAATCATGGGATTAAGGGCTTGTGGCTTTGTCAGAAGCTTTAAGACGTGAAAACGTAATGAAAAGGCGTTGTCTTTAATTTGTATGCATGTGGTACATGTTATTGATTTATATTTGGTCCATATCAGATTGTGATCTGCTGTGATTGGACTTTGAGCTTGTGGCATTGGATAGCTAGCTTAGAGGTAAGCTTTCGTGTCCTCGGTTTAGCCATGTTGTGGTTCCACCATGTCCCATGGGGGTATGGTTATATGCATGCTGTGTTACATGCTTTTGATGTTTTGGAAATGTTGTTGAGCTATTGTATGTTAGTGCCTTGTTGATATGCATGGAGGTGTTCCACCTATACGGTAAGCCTGAGTATGTAGAACATACAAGAGGGGGAGGCTGTGGGTGAGGTGCAAGCGGTGTTCCTTGTACTACATGTAGGGAATAGACGTATTCCTACATTTCTCTGGCCAGTAGATAGTGATTACACACATGCCATAGATATCTGTTGCACTACATAGTTTTGGAACTGATAATGATATAAATGCTTTTTAAACTTATATTGCACATGTAAGTGAGCTTGGGGTGGAAGATCCTTGAGGACCCCTTGTCTTACTGAGATTTCTAGTTTAGAGATCTCACCCCACGTTTGGGGAATGCTTATTTCAGGATCAGGTAATGTTGAGACCTCAGACGGCAGGAGGCCGGAGCTGAGTTAGATTGCTGTTATATTATGCTGCCATGAATGGATGCTGGATTTGCATGCTGCTTTTACGCTTATAGCTTCAGTTTATGCTTTGGAGTTTTATGTTGAGACTTGTTGTTTACTAGGTCTTTTTGGTGAGCATGGGGATTGTCCATGACACATAGTATTATTATGTCTTGATTATGTCTTGAGTCTTTTGGAGTTGTAATAATGTATCAGGATATTGTCCGGATTACTTGATGTAATGCCGTGATTTAGATACACACTTTATCTATATATTGAGGTATTTCAGTAGATGTCTTATTGCAATTTACATACAGGCGATATTTTATGAAATTGATTAAGTAATCAAGTTGGTAATTGATAATGACGTCATAATTGAAAAGAAAAAGAATATTCCGCAATTATTAATTAAGCACCGCTTAATACGATGTAATGTTAATATTTCGGGTATACACGGGGTGTTACACCCCCAAAAGCTTCCACCACTATCTGGCATTCTTCAGCATTAGCATCGTCGTCCGGCCACCATTTCAGGCCGGACCACCACCGTTTCGCTCGTTTTTTCCCCTTCTTTCCAGATCTGTTATTCGTGTATTGTGGGTCTTACCCGATTGAGAGATTTCGGTGAAAAACTAATTGTTTAGAGACTTTTTCATGTGGTTTCTTGCTTTCTTTTTATCCCTTGGTTATCTGTTTTGTTTTTACAGGTTTTTTATCTGATTTGTGATGGAAGCCTCAAGTAATGCGACCAAAAACACAAGCGGCATCATCTCTGGTACTGCTTTATCCATTACAACGATGAAGCTGACCGGATATGCTACTTACAAGACCTGGTCTACCTTTGTTAAGATCTGGTTTACTAGTCAGGGACGGGAAACATCTCACAACCAAGTCTAATGATATTCCCAAGGATGAGAAATATGAATGGGAAAAATTCGATGCCCAACTGTTGAGTATCGTTTGGCAATCCATTGATCCGGCAATTATAGATATTTTCATCCCTTGTGAGACCTGCTATGACGTATGGGAGGAAGCTAAGAACCTCTACACTAATGACATTCATAAGCTTTATTCCATTGTTTCGCAGATAATGGAATTGCGCAAATCACCAGCTGCTTAAATGGAAGCTTATATTGGTAAGATTCGTTCTTTGATGCAAGAATTTTTAGCTATGTTACCTCATGTTGCTGAAGTTTTTGAGTACAGGAAGCAAGTGGAATGTTTTTTTTTATGGTTGTAACCCTTTCTGGCCTTACAGAGGACTTAGAAAATGTTCTTGAGAATATTCTAACCAGTGTTGGGACTCCTAGCTTGTCACAAACTTTTCGACGTCTCCTGAATCTTAAGGATAAATCAGCAGCACCCGCACATGTGCCAACCACAGATTCAACTACGCACATCTCTCGTGCCAATTATTCCAATAGAAATAGTGGATGCGACCGCGGATGTAACACCCCATATATATCTGGTAGTGTTATTATTACATATTATTAAGCTACGCTTAATTAAAAATGCGGAAAATTCTTTTTCTATTCAATTATGACGTCATTATCAATTACCAACTTGATTACTTAATCAATTTCATAAAATATCGCCTGAATGTAAATTGTAATAAGACATATACTGAAATACCTCAATATATAAATAAAGTGAGTATCTAAATCACAGATCTACATCACGTAGTCCGGACAATATCCTGATACGTTATTACAACTCCAAATCAAACTAAGACATAACTAGTCTATGTGTCATGGACAATCCCCATGCTCACCAAATCAACAGCGTCTCAACAAGATAATCATAAACATAAAATGAAGCTCAAAGCATAAAATCAGCATGCATATTCAGCATCCAACAAGTCAACATATAATATCATCAATATCTAACTCAGCTCCGGCCTCCTGCCGCCTGAGGTCTCAACATTACCTGATCCTGAAATAAGCATTCCCCAAACGTGGGGTGAGATCTCTAAACAAGAAATCTCAGTAAGACAAGGGGTTCTCAAGGATCTTCCACCCCAAGCTCACTTACATGTGCAATATAAGTTCTAAAAGCATTTATATCAATATCAGTTCCAAAACTATGCAGTGCAACATATATTCATGCCATGGGTGTCTAAACTATTCTACTGGCCAGAGAAATGCAGAAATACGTCTATACCTACATGTAGTACAAGGAACACTGCTTGCACCTCACCCACAGCCTCACCATATTGTATGTACTACATACTCAGGCTTACCGTATAGGTGGCACACCACACGCATATCAACAAGGCACTAGCATATAATAGCTCAACAGCATTTTCAAAACATCAAAAACATGTAACACAGCATGCATATAACCATACCCCCATGGGACATGGTGGAACCACAACATGGCTAAACCGAGGACACGAAAGCTTACCTCGCAAGCTAAAAACCCAAACCAAGGTCCACACTAGCTCGAGGTCCACAAACAGCACAATCACAATCTGTTTTAGACCAACAATTATATCAATATTCATATTCTAATATTTTACCATGTTAAACTAGACATCTTGAGGTTTCCAACGATATACTTTATGTCTTAATCGGAGTTGTATAACTCCGGTTATGTTTTACGCAAGGTGACTGCTGCAAACAGAATTTCCAGCAGCCAAAATGCAACTTAGAATAGACACTGCGATCAAAGCACTGATCAAATGGCTACTAAAATTTACAGAGTTGTACCCCTATGTGTTAGCTTCACATAGGTCTAGACGACACTCAATTTGGAGCTCTGTAGCCCAAGATATCGAATTTTTACTAAAACAGGTTCGTTGATGTCCACACCAAAATATCGAGATATCTCCAACTGAATATCGGGATATCTGATATCCGGATATTTCCAACCAAATATCGGGATATCCGATACCCGGATATTTCCAACCAAATGGATATCATATATCCGGATATTTCCAACTAAATATCCGGATATTTCGCGTCAGAATGCAGATTTTGCATTTCGCGAGATATCAATCCCAAGGGTCCATTTTTACCGATTACAGAAACTTAAACATGCATTTCTCGGTGTGTTTAAGCTTACCCACCCTTAAGTTATTAACTTAAGCTTGTTATATGCATCAAGGTTCCATTTTTAACCACTTAAACTCATGATCAAGGTTAGGGAAGCTTACCCAAGGTTCAAACTCAGAAAAAGACAGCTCTTGGAGCTCACCAACAGTCTCCAAGGGTTCAGAAAGCAAGGTGCACGAAAATGGTACCAAGGTGGGTCTTTTTCTTCACAAGATAGCCCCTTGGATAAACCAAATACCATCCCAAAGGCTCCCACAACACCCACCATGAAGTCAGCCCCACATACACTTAGAAACAGAACTTACTACTCAGAAAATGGAGCATTCACACCCTCACAAGGTTGCTCTCAAGTGTATAGCAAGCTAAAGATGAAGAAAATGCTAGGAAAGGTGAAGACTTGGGACATTTCCAAGAAAGGGAGGCTAAGGAATGGAGAGGCAGCAGTTGGCCCTTCAGAAAACATACGTAGGAGGCACCAAAATAAACCTAGGATCATGTGCCACTCCTATATATAGCCTCATTAAGTTTTAATCGCACTATATTAGCGCTAATAGTTACGCTTAGAATTTTAATCCCAAACTTGGGGTTCTGAACCTACTCAATTTTACAAGAATTATCATATTTTTATTATATTTTTCTGAGCACTTTTCTGGTACGCGCTTTTCATAGCCAGTATCAATTTCTGGCACCAGTTCTTATTATTTTGACTTGAAACTCGTTTTACATGTCCTACATATCATTCTAGTAATTATCATGCACTTATTATAATTTTTCGGGATACTTTTTCGGTACGCATTTATACCGACTAGTAGAACCGGTATCTGCACTTTTCTTCTGAAAAGTGAGTTTCAGCATTCTTAATCACTTACTATAATTATTAGAGCCTCATAATAATTATTAGGGTTTATTATGGAATCATTTCCTAATTTTTTGCATAATTAATTAATTAAATACCTAATTTAACGGTGCGGGTTCTTACAGCGGACGTGGCCATGGACAGGGTGGCCGTGTAACACCCTATAAGAACTCGCACCGCCAAATAATTAATTAAATAGGATTATCTATGCTAGAGCATATATTTGATAAAGATTATGCATAATTATGTTAAGATAAATATTTAGAAAGACAAATAAGGCTTAAAGTCGCTTTTCTGATGAAAAGTGCAGATATCGGTTCTGCTTCACGGTATAAGTGTTGTACCTGTGAAGTATCCTGAAAAATTATAATAAGTATATGAATATTCCTAGAATAATATGTAGGTCAAGAATACCAAGTTTGAAGTCATAATAATGAGTGTTTATGTCACAACTTATACTGGCTACATATAAAACGCGTACCGACAAAGTGCTATGAAAATTATAATAAAAATATGACAAATCTTAGAAAAATGGCTAGGTTCAGAATATGAAGTTTAAGATAAAATGATTAGTGGAGTTATTAGAACTAATACCGACACAATTAATTAAGTGGACCTATAAATAGGAATATTTCACACAATCCTAGGTCAGTTCTGATCGCAAGGCTAATCCCCTCCATTGCTGCCACCTTCCTCTCTTCTCAAGACTTGAGCTTTTGCATGGAGCTTAACCAATAATCCATTTTTACCCACATTGCTTCACTCTTAAGATATTGAACCATTATCATTCCTTGTAAACACTTGAGAGCAGACTTGGTGAGGGATAAAAATCACTTCTTGTGAGGCTGTTAGTTCTGTTTGAAGGTGTGAAGTTGCTGACTTCTTGAGTGGAGAGTGTGAAGGCCATTTCCATTCACTTTGGTACTTCAAGAGGTCATTTTGTGGAGGAAAAAACCTTGTTGATAGACCAAATTCGTGGCCTTGTTGAGTCAGAATTGCAGGGTGGTGAGGACAGATTCAAGACACCTCCTTTTTCAGTTTTCACAAGCCTTAAGATAACATTTGACCATTTCCCTTGAAATTTCGTGTTTTTAGCTTGTTTGAGTCATTAAAAAGGGAAACTTTGATCATCCAAGTTAAGGGTTGTTAATCTATGCATAATAAGTGAAAATGAACTGCTATTTGTGGAGACATTGGACTCAGAACCATTGGAAGACCCTTAAAATTTAGTTTATGCTGAAACTACACGAGTTTCTGCATTCTGTCTGAAAAGTATTCGACTACTCAGCAAGAGGTATTCAAATACTTATTGAGGAGTATTCAAATACTTTTGATAGAATGAGCCTAAAATCACTTAAAATAAGTTGGGAAGTCTTAAGTATTATGTAGAACCTTAATGAAACTCTAGGCTATGAATATTAATGATATTTTTGGTATGAACAGACCGTGACCTTACTGTTTGGTGAACCGGGGTTTTTAGCTTGAGATTGCTAGCTTGACAGGTAAGCTTTCGTGTCCTCGGATTGATCTGTTGCTTGTTCCACCGACCTCCATGGGAGGGTGGTTTATATGCATGGTATGCTTTTATGAAAATGATATATGCATTGATATATGCCTGAGATATATGGATATGTCCGTTGATGTGATGTATGGATGTGATGTTGATTAATTACACAATCAGGCTGCGACCCTGGTGTGTAAGGCATAAGGTTGTGACCCTTATGTTTAGATAGGTCGCAGACGTGCTTAAACTCTATCCTGTTCCCTGGCCAGTTGAACCGCACTTACATACATAATAGGAGATATGATTTGTAGTACCCAACTTGCTGAGTATTCATTTATATACAGATATGTTGCCATGATTATACTACTTTAACATGATCATGCATTGTACTTAGCTTTTGAACTTATATATATACTTGTAAGTGAGCTTGGGGCAGAAGAGTCCTGGAGGACCCCTTGTCTTACTGAGATTTCTTTTTAGAGATCTCACCCCGTGTGGGGCACATTTTTAGGTACAGGTATCTCTGAGTTTGAGACCTCTGGCGACAGGAGGCCGAAGTTGAGCTGATTTATGCATGCTGCTTTACAGATATGATTGGTTTATATTATGTCATGTTATTCGATGGCCTTTGTATTTGAGACATGTCAATGTTTTTGTTGTTATATTTGGTGAGCATGGGAGTTGTCCATGCCACATTGGTATAAGTTATGATTGTTCAGACTGGTGTTGTGATATTATATCAGGATGTTATCCGATCTACGTTTGTAGTTTTGTGACTTGATACATTTTATATATATGAGGTTATTCGGTGTATTTATTTATTGCCATTTACATACAGGCGTTATTTGAAAAAGAATAAGTAAATCTACTTGATTAATATAATATGTTTCATAATTGGAAAGAAAAAGTTAGCTTCCGCATTTATTTAGCTACATTATTACCGTATGTATGTTTAATACACCGGGTGCACAAGGGTGTTACATTTTATTGTATCATAGCACTTTCTAGGGAAAAAGCCTGTATGTATTGTAATAACTTAAGATGCTTTGTTGTCTGAATTGTCTGTTGAGCTTCTTTTAAATTTTGCTGTGATAATGCATGCGTGACCACATTGTGTGGGCCTGATCAATTCATTCTTTGTGTAACATGTGCAGAGTAATGGTACTTTCTAGGAGAAATCGAAAGACGAATGAGGGTTGGCCTGATCCTATCCTGACTGCATTAGCTGAGATGCTGGCGGCTAGACAAGCCGGCCAGGAGGCCATTAGAGTGGCCAATCAGGCTATGATGGAGGCCGCGAGAGAGGCAAATCGGAAAGCTACCGAGGACGTGCTCGAGGCGAACAGACTGGCGAACATGATCATGATGAGGGTCATGTTGGAGGAGATGAGGGCTAGTCACAATGATGGCCAGTTCCCTCTGCCACTACCTCCACCGCCACTACCGCCACCACCATCTCCACCCAGTCACCATGATGGGGACGAAGGAGGAGGAACACATATTTCGGACCACGATGTTCTGAGCCATATGGAGGGAGTGAGCCACCTTACGGGACTGATGCAACCATATTATGAGCCAGTAGAAGACCAGGAGACGCGAGATCGTCGACTGAATGCTTTCCGTAAGCATAAGCCATCTTCATTTGATGGGTCCTATGATCCAATTGTTGCTGCCAGATGGCTCCAGTCTTTGGACAAGATCTTCAGAGTTATGTTGTGCACCGACCCGCAGAAGCTGTTGTTCTCTACCTACATGTTAGAGGGAGAAGCCCATGAGTGGTGGGTGAACATCTCCCTAGCGTATGAGAGGCAAGGCCAAGTTATTACTTGGACATTCTTTGAGGAGCTATTTTTGGGGAAATATTTCCCCTATGATGCCATGGAGCGCAAGCAAGGTGAGTTTGAGCACCTAGTACAGGGCTCGATGACTGTGGACGAGTATCTGACTAAGTTCAATGAGTTAGCCAAGTTTGCACATTTTCGAACTGTTAGGCCTACACCTGAGTTTTTGGCAGCTAAGTTTCGTAGGGGACTTAATGAGGAGATAGAAGACAGGATAGCTAGAGCTGCATCTAGAGACTTTGGCACATTGGTTCAGCAGTGCCATGACATAGAAGATGTTTGTGTGGTCAGCAAGGCCAAGGTAGATGAGGAGAAGGGAGTCAATGGTTCCTACCAGGGGAGGAACAGGAGGTTTGACGGCAAGGGCAAGGGAAAACAGTTGCAAGCCAGACAATCGTTCAACAAGTTCAAGAGGACTTCGGCACCGCAGGGGGGTTTTGCTAGGCCTCCTCATACTCCTAGATGTGCAGGATGCGGGAAAGAGCATATGAGGCATTGTGCCGCTGGTGAGCTACTATGTTACAAGTGTGGGAAAAGTGGCCATATGGCCAAGGATTGCTATGCATTAGTTGCTCGGGCTGCAGTTGCCCAAGCTACACCGCTTCAGATGATTTCAGCACCTTATGTTGCACCACCGGCCACGGGCCGAGTGTACACCCTTGACTACCAGAAGTCGGACAGAGCTCTGAATCTTGTGAGAGGTATTGTTTTCATTAGTGGTTGTGACGTGGATGTATTGTTTGGTTTCAGGGCTACGCATTCTTTCATCACGACCCCGATTGCTGTGGGGCTTGATCTGCCTATTTCTGTGCTTTCTCCGCCTTTGCGGGTTACCACCGCCACTGGAGAAAAGTGTGATACTTCCTCTGTACACCGCGATGTCGCGTTTCAGTGAGAAGGTCGTGAGTATTGGGTAGACCTGATTGGGTTACCTATGGCTAATTTAGAGATCATCATTGACATGGACTGGTTGTCCAGAAATTGTGTGTTGATTGATTGTTGTGCTAAGAGAATGGTGATGTCTCCTTGTGATTCCCCTACCAGTTCTTATCCTTATTTATCGTTGCTTCAGGCGAGACGGGCCTTGAGAGCAGGAGTATATGGATATGTTATATTGGGAGGTTTGGTGAGTGGGACACAGGAGGATATTACTGGTATTCCTGTGGTGAGGGAATTCCTTGAGGTGTTTCCTGAGGAGATTCTTGAGTTTCCACCACAGTAGGAGATAGAGTTCTCCATTGATCTGTTGATTGGTGTGGTGCCTATTTCATTAGCTCTATATCGGATGTCTCCAACTAAGTTAGCGGAATTGAAGAAGCACATTGAGGATCTTTCCGCGAAGAAATTCATCCGACCGAGTGTGTATCCATGGGGAGCACCGGTCATCTTTGTTAAGAAGAAAGATGGGACAATGCGATTGTGCACCGATTACAGGAAGTTGAACAAGGTGACAATCAAGAACAAGTATCCCCCCTTCGGATTGATGATCTGTTGGATCAACTTAGGGGTGCTTACGCGTTGGAGGAAGAGTTGGGTCGTAGGAAATGGTGTTGAGTGTAAACTACAAACGTAAAGCCTCTTTATGAACATAAATAGTGTTTGACAACTTCAATGTAAAATTAAAGAAACATGAAGATGTACCAAAAAAAATTAAAAAAAGAAAGCCCTGCAGATTCGTGTATTTTTTATTGTTTTCATCGACATAACAAAGTCTCCACTTACACTGTATATTTTCTGTTTTAAAAAAAATTATTTAAAATTTTATGCCATAGTTATAAATAAATTCGTATATGATAAATTCTTAAAAGAAAACCATTTATTGGAAACTTTGCTGATCTGTCGCTCTCTCCTTCAATATTCACTTTGTATTCATACTTAAACCACTTTGAAATGTTTCTTCTGTTAGTAAGTATTCAAATTTGAAATTTAAACTTGATAGGTGGCAAAATAGTTCATCATTCTTTGGTGGCAAATAACTGTATTAATATCCTACTACTTTCTACATAGGTAATTATTAACACTATTAATAATATAACTACTTTCTGTATCGGAAATTGTTAAGCCTATTAATAATAACACTGCTTTCTGCATCGAAAATTGTTAAACCTATTAATAATTTGTTTAGAAGCTTTAAAAAGTAATTTTTAATACAAAGAATAATTTCAAAAAGCCTCCTTAGTTCATATATAATTAGGATATATGTTACTGCATATTTTGCATTGGTAATCAGCTTATGTGCACAAATTTCTTCTGTTTGTGTCTGTTTATCTTCTTTATCTTCTCAAGCTGTTATTTTACATAACCTTACCCATTATTTGTGCGTTTAAAGTTTTCTAATTCATGTTTGTAGATATTCCATACTCATTGTTCTGTACTTTATTGGATGAATTATTTATATTATTTCTCTATTCTATATTATTAATATAATATACTAACACAAGAGCAATTTTTTTGAAGTAGTTTTGATGTTGAAGTTTAAGACACCTTACTGGTCAAAGAAAATCTGTGACTGATGAAGATGTTGTGCTGTGAAAAGTCCTTGGAAGTAAAATCATTCTTTGAAAAGTTTGGAAGAAGATTACTTTAGGAGTAAGGATAAATAACTTGATATTCCTTTTATTTATATTTTTTGGTTTTGCATTCATTTTTTTGTAGCAGATTATATATCCAAAACTTATATGGTGTTCATTTGATAACAGAGAACGATTTTAAAAAAAGAAATTAAATTTTGCTTAAAATTAAATAGAATTTATTGCTACATGGTAAGAAAAAATAATATCATTTATTTTTATTAATTTTAAACAGGAATATATGAAATATTTAATTTTTTTGCTTAATACTTTTTATTTTTTATTATTACCAACATTCGAAGAAATACATTAACATGTATGTATCTTTTAACGAGATCCAAATCAAAATAGTTATGGTAAGGTCTTGAATGACATAAATTGTAACATTATTGTGGTTGGCTGACAGTTGTAAGCATGCCCACTTAGCCAAATTTCAGACTTTTATAGTTCAAATTCCAAAGGTTCCATAATGTGAGTGTAAATAACAATGACATCTATGTGTTGGAGGAGGAGCAGGGTCGTAGGCAATGGCGTTGAGTGTAAACTACAAACGTAAAGCCTCTTTATGAACATAAATAGTGTTTGACAATTTCAATGTAAAATTAAAGAAACATGAATTTGTAACAAAAAATATTAAAAAGAAATCCCTGTAGATCTGTGTATTTTTTTTGCATTGACATAACAAAGTCTCCAATTATATTGTATATTTTATAGAGTAAACACCCTTTTTAGTCCCTGTCAATATCTACGAAGTCCTTTTTAGTCCCTGGCAATAAAAAAGAACCAAATTGGTCCCTGAAATTACAAAAAAAGGGTCATGTTAGTCCTTATGTCAACTCCCAAATATGTAAAGTAGCCCTTTTCTTGTACTTTCAGGGACCAATTTGGTCCTTTTTTATTGTCAGGGACTGAAAAAGACTTCGTAGATATTACCAGGGACTAAAAAAGGTGTTTACTCTATTTTATATTTTAAAATATTTGTTATTTAAAATTTTATGTAATAATTATAAATAAATACGTGTATGATAAATAGCTCTATCATGAAAAGTCACTACCAAAAAAACACTACTTACTCACGGCACTTTAGCCACGACTTAAAATAACAAAACAATAATTAAAAAGACCCCTAAATTTTGATGCGAATTGTGCCACCTCGGGAAGATAATGTAGAGTATTTCCTCCGTCTATTTCACATATCATAGTTAGACGCTTTGTTTTTTCTCAGTCACTCTTCATAATTATTTCAACAAACACTACATTCGGTATCGATCCAGTCCTACCACCCTTCCAAGTTCGAAATCCTAGCAGGTCGAAGTTCTTCAAGGCCTTCAAGGTTCCTTTTTTCACTATTTCTCCTTTTCGATTTCGTCTTTTCCTTGTTAGTTTCACTATTTTGTGCTTTCGAATTACTTAATCTTCTTCGTATATGAGATCGTTGATCCACAATGATAATGCATTGATGCAATTGAATGTCTCATTTATAATTTGGAAATAATAAACCCTAATCTGGTATTTATTTCCTTCTCTAAATTATCCTGCGAGTGGCTGTATTCTGATAATTTCTTCATCTGCGGCCATTCATGGTGCTTGCATGAGTTCTTGTTCACTATACCCGCATCTAGTGTGCTCTTTGACATGATTTTTATTTGTACATTATTTTTGCATTTTTATTTGGACTTTGTGTTGTAGGCGGATTCTTCTCTTTCCAAAGGGGGTCGATGGGGACTTCTTGTCAATTTATTTGGATGCTGGGGATGTTTCTAAGTTGCCTTGTGGTTGGAGCAGACTTACAAAGTTCAAGTTAGCTTTAATTAATCAGGTCAATGGCAAAATGACAAGAACTGAAGGTATCTTTCATGAGGTTCTTTCAAGTCTGTAGTTAGTCTTTTGGGATCAACTCTCATCCACGTAGTGACTGAGTGTCTACTAGTAATCATATATCCTTTGATAATCATATCATTTTATTTTTAATCCAACACAATTGAATCTTGATATGTCTACTTTCCAGAAAATGAACACCACTTCAATGCAAGAGAGGTTAACTGTGGGTTTCCATACTTCATACCTTTAGCTGAACTACATGATTCTAGCAAGGGGTTTATTGTGAAAGATACTTGTATAATCGAAGCTGAGATTTTTGTCAATAAGTCAGAAGATGAGAAACAAGTAGATAAAGCAGTTAGCAAAATTGATGTTTCAGCAGATTCTCCACAAGTTTGTGTCGAGCGTATTGAGAGTAGTGATAATCCTTTACACAAGGAAATGTACTCGACCTTATATGGTGAGCTCATAGATTTCAGAGGTTTAGCGAAAATAGAAAAAGGTTTTGTTCCACTATTAGATGAAGTATGTTCACGACATCCCTCACTTATTGAATTCCAGAAGAAGAGGACTCCTAAGTTTATTGAATGGGCATTCACAGCTTTGGGTCGAGTTCTACATTTTTTGAAGACTAAAAAAGTGAAAGATATGGATAATGATGCTTGTCAGCATCTTCAAATTTTATGGGAGGAGCTTGAGATGTGTAGGTTTGATTTGACCTGGCTGGAACCACATGTTCAATCTGCTTTAGATACGAAAAGCTATATTGTGAGAGCTGAGCTGGTTAAAAATCGGAAGCAGAAGTGGCTGGAGGATCTAAAGATGGCAATGAAGTGGCTGGAGGAAAAGATGGCTTCTATAAAAATAATAAACCCTAATAATGAACCATATGTTTTCCTGGAAAAAATGTTGTCCATCAGTTGGATCTGACGACAGATATGCTAGGGACTCCCTCATTGGATACTATTTCTCGGGTAATTTGTTTTTCTTTTTCCTCTATAGTGGTAGAACTGTTTGTATTGCTTAACTTAATTCCACTAAAATCATGGTTTTATTGTTGACAATCTTTGTTATGGATGCAGGTACGCAATGATAAGGCAAGGAGATACCTTACTAGTATGAGGAAAAAACAGCCTGTTCAATTTGCACAAAAATTTCCTAATGCAGATCCTTTAGCGCTAAGACTACTGGAAAGGTTACTCGCATTTTATCCAAAAGACCGACCTACTGCTGAAGAGGTTTGTTATATTGTGCTCTATTGCTTAAGTGTGTGCACTGAAAATTATTTTAGTCAGATAATTAACTGCTGCTTGAGCTTATGTTTCTCCTTTGGACGATAGAATGTATAACTAATCACAGAGCAAGTATATTGATGTACCATATGTTACTTCCTTGCTTGTGAATTTTAAAGGATTTGATGTTTTCACTTTTCAGGCATTAGCTGATCCTTACTTCAAGGGACTTGCAAGAGTTGAGAGGGAACCATCCTACCAGCCTATTACAAAAATGGAGTTTGAATTTGAAAGAAGAGTCACAAAGGAAGAAATTCGAGAGCTAATTTTTCGGGAGATTCTAGAGTACCACCCTCAACTATTGAAAGACTACAAAATGGAACAGAGAGAACTAATTTTCTTTATCCAAGGTTTTTATTTTCTTGGCTTATTTTCAACTGTTTTGTCTTTTTTCCCTTAAAATTTTAATTCATATGTTATGTTTATCCCTATGATTCTCTGCTTAGCTTTCATTGGTGCATATTCTTTATATTGATGTTGATCAATTCAAAAAGCAGTTTACTCATCTTGAGGAATATGGTGGTAAAAATGGTCCAGTTATGCCTCTTGAAAGAAATCATGTATCACTTCCCAGGTAATTCGTTAATGCATTATGTTGTTGACAAAAGGTCACTTATATTGTATTATACTTAAGATACGATCGAAAAAATGAGCAGCCAATATTTAAGCTTACATAATTTGAATTGGAGAAATATTGTGGTCGAATCTGACTCTCTTCAAGCTATAAGCATACTTACCAGTACTGATATTATTTCTTGAAAGTTTCCTTTGGTAGCTAAGATTCAAGTTTATCTGAGCAAAGATTGGACTGTTGCTTTGTCTCATATCTCTAGGAATAGCAACAATTGTGCAGATTGGATGGCGAAGAAGGCTGTTAATGACAATTATGGGCTCATCTTAGTAAGATACACAAACAGGTAATCATGCCACCTGTCAATACATTTTATTATTACAACTTTTTTTTTAAATGCATAGATGTTCACCTTCAAAAAAAAATTATCATATAGTAAGATATTATGATAAGAATAATTCAATAATATAATTGTGTTGACTAATTTTAGGACTATCTCAATTTTTAACATAATCTCAAGCTTAGTTGTTTGGTGGCATGTAAGCATAAGATATATTAGTAGGCACATGATCACATGTTAAATTTTAGTTATATTTATATCAAACACTTGAGTTTAGAAAGAAAGAAAAAAACGTATACATTCTTTGGGCTCAAAGCTTAAATATTGCACAAGCTCATCTTAAATATTGCACAAGCTTAAATACTTAAGATTACATAATCTGAATCTTTTTTTTTAATTATTGACAGGTCAACAATTGTACATTCAAATATGGTACCCCAAAAAGAGCAGCCAAATATTGCATCCTGCAAAAACTGGGAAACAGCTGAGGAATATAATAATAATTCCACAGATACAGAAAATCTTGTGCCAAGGTCCATTCAGGGACCGCAAAGAATTCCACTAGGTATGTGATTGTTATCATTATAGTCTGTTAAGTTTATGTGCATTATCAGTAATCAATACGCAAACATTTTTCTTTTCAGCAAAACCCGGTAAAGTTGGTGGTCCAATTATTCCATACGAGTATGGGAGTGTTATCAAGGATTCATATGATCCAAGGACATTTATAAGAGGTTCTGTTCTTCCTTCTCAACCTATTCCCCCTGCATATTATTATCAAAGATCTAGTAGCTCTGAAAATCAAGTAAGGTCATCAACAGAAGCTGACAATGGTGTGTCTTTACAAGCAAAACTTGCCCAGCAATGTGAGTATCTCTCTACTTATGGGTAAACAATGTATAGTGATAAGTAATTTCCTTGAGATGTAGAGTTTGAATGTTGTGTTTGCTATACTTGCAGACTCAGGTATCTAAGCCAGTGTTTGGAAAATATTACCAAGAGCCAAAGAAATCTGCTCCTCTTCCCTTTCATGTTATTGGAGACTAGGTAAGGAGCTTGAGGAAAGACCATTTTGTTAGTGAAACTGGAGATATATAAATAATAGAATTTTTTAAATATTTCTAAGGTGCTTTTGTCTTTTCATTTCAATAATTTTATATTCTTTAAAAAATTTGAATCACATAGCTAATGATTCTCATAAAGTTATCATCTGTTTGTGCAGGGTAGAGACAAGAATTGTATATTACTATCTTTTTGTAAGATATAGTGAAAACCCAACAAGCCATGTTGCTTCTTTACTCGGAGATCGGTAAAAGTTATAAATGCCGCTCTTGCTTGTTGCTCAAAATCAAGGACTATGTTTTCTGATTCCAAGTTTGAGATTTTGAAATTTGAAACTTTTAGGTTCCTTTGAAAATTGGTTCTTTTCAGTATTTAAAAATTCCTAACTTGTAGTTCATTGCAACCTTTCACTCTTTCTGCTTTTACTTCTATTTCGTTGGTAAAATTATAAAAATAATAATAAAAAATGACTAGAATTTGGATAACAACATATTGTAAAAGAAGATATAACAAACGTTTTTTTTTGTCTATCCATAATATTTAGCCACGGTTACTAACATGGCTAAATCGAAACAGATAGTGGCTAATGTAATGTTACCACGCTCATAATAGCCATAGTTAAGTGAGGAAAAAGGCGTGGCTAGATTAATGCAACGCCAGGAATAGCCACGGTCCCCAAAACAGTGGTAGACTATTTTAGCCACGGTTTTTATTATCATTTGCCACAGTTTTAACCGTGGCTAAACAACATATTTTTTGTAGTGAGTTGTTCTTTTAAAAACTAATCCCTCTAGCAATTTACTTTGATATACAAACAATAGAAATTAAAATAAGTGTAAAAGTGACTTAAATACCTTTGTTTTGATATCAACAAAACAATGTTGTTAACAATACTTTTAAACTATATATATTTCAATTCAAGTTTACTCATAAAATTATGTTATTCTCATTAGAAAATTATTCAAGTAAAAAATAAAACTTCATTGACTATATATTATAAATATTGTATAAAAAATATATATTATAAGTAAAATCCATTTTTTTTTTATAAACTTCACCACTTAAATAGAGAACACTAAACCTCAACCAAGATCATGTAAAACGCAATAAATAAATAAATAAAACAAATACAAAATTAAACACTATGTAGATTGAAAACATATTGTCATCCTTCTTAATCCTTGAATTAATAAGAAAGAAACCCTTAAGCTCAAATAACGATTTAAAAATATTTGGTATGATAGTTCAGTAGTCAAACATAAGACTTCATAATTTTTTTTCTTCAGAAAATCAAAAAATTATTTTTAAAAATGAATGGAGAAACACTATGGTCAAACAGGTCTTCATCAAATTATTTTTCAGTATCCTAACTTACCGAACAGCTATATTCTTCTATACTCGTATATTGCAAGAAGAGAAGCATTACTTTTTGCATCGGAAATGGTTAAGTCTATTAATAATTTATTATTATACCTATTAGGATTATTTAATTGTTTGGGTCAAAAAAAGAACCAAATTGCTGCAACTATATCACTACGTTCTGCATTGGAAATTGGTAAGCATATTAATAATATTTATTATTACAACTATTAGGATTAACTATTACACCTATTAATAATTGAAAAGTAAAATTGTTTCCAATACATCATATGTCTCTTCGTAAGTCACTCAATATGCCTATATCCTTTAATGTTTGCATGCTTGTTGTGACTCGGCAAGTGCACCGGTCGTTAAGTAATAAAAGTGTACCGGAGTACGAGATCGTTCCCACGAGGATCGAATTTTCAAGCACTAGTTTACTAATCGCGTTTTAGTTGAACAATCAAGAATTGGATTCGAGAGAGTTGTAATTGAAGAATTTAAAATAAAAAAAAGTAATAACATGCAATTAAAGAAAATTCAGAATTAAAAAGACAATTGAAAAAGATGATGATTGATTAAAGAATTAAAACAAGCGTAGTTAGGGTTTCGACTTCCCCCAATATCCTCGTTATGTTATGAATTAAAGAGTCAAGAACCTTTTCTTAATATAATGCCAATCAATTCTATCTAAGTTAATTAGGGCTCAATTCCTTGTTACCCTAAATCTATGTGATCTTGAAATAACTCTAGTTCCTCGATTATTCCCCAAGAAAACATGCATTAAAATCAAGAATTCCAAGATTGCACAATTACCCTATGTTTATCCCTAGATCACAAGGATTATGATAAATTTATCAAGTCAGGGTTCATGCACCAACATCCCTATTGTCATACAATTCCCCTAAATAATTCTATAAGGAGCAAACTCATAGAAAACATTAAAGACAGATAAATTTATTCAATTAAAAAAAGAAAAGAATTCAAGAATAATTTAATCCATAAACATAAATGATTCAATTGGGTTCTATCTACCCCTAACTACATAAAAGACTAGCCTAGCATACTGAATTAAAAAACAATAGTATAGAAAAGAGAACCCCAAGCCTCCATTGGTGTGATGTTGACTTGGTTCCTCAGTGTTCCAGCGCTCTGCAACAGGATTCCTCCTTCAGGTCTCTATGTAATTCTTTGGATTGGTGAATTGGTGTCTTGTTCTGATCCCAAGCTCCTTATTTATAACCATAGAAGTTGTATCCTTCATTGAATCTCCCAACGAATCCGTATCAGATTTGTAAGTGATTCTACAATTGTTTCTTTTTTGCATGTAAAATTTTGCAGATTAGTTGACAGATTTGTGCTTCGAATCTTCGTTATGATCTTTCATCACATCTTCCCATGGATTTCTATCAATTACTAAATTAAGATCGATATGTTTCTGCTTTAATCTCAGATATCGCGATCTGTATCCATTGGCAAATATTAGTTGAATCTTAGGCTGATGAGTTCGTACATGGGCGTTTTAGCGTGCTATTTGTGCGCCAAAACGTCCTCCCAATGAATTGTTGTCTGCCTCTGGGCATTTTAGCGCGCTGTTGGGCGCCAAAATGCCCTCTTCGAAGGGTAACTTGCTGCTGTTTGAGCGTTTTGGCACTCTGTTTGGCCGCCAAAACGCTCTGGTCCAGTGATTTCTTGTTGTTTTCTTCATTTAGAGCATTTTAATGCTATCATGGACGCCAAAACGTCCTCCTCCAGTTTGTTTATGATTGCAATCTTGCTTCCTTGAGGTTTCAATTCATCTTGTTGCCTTCTTTTGGTTCCAAAAAGCCATAATGGATGTCAAAAACCCCTTCAAATAAGAAATATGACAACATGTTAGCAAGATACTCTATTATTGTGACTTTACGGTATAAAACCCTAATTCCCATGCAATTCATGATATATTTCGAGTATAATTAAGCCGAAAACAATGGTAAACCAAGGGTTTATCAATGCTACTTACAGTTTTCAATACACATTGTGTCTCTTTGTAATTCATGTTATTTGCCCATAAATTTTTATTTTTGCATACATTATCTAATAATAAATTTTGAATTTGTAGAGAGACGATGAAAAAGACTACAAATATTAAAGCATTGTATTAAATTTGAAAAGGTTAGAATTCTTCATCTTCACTAACTGTTATGCAAATAATAAAACCAAAACTTAATTAGAAATACATATAACTGATGTTATAATATGCTACTATTAAATTTATTTAAAATTATTATATATATAATTATTAAAGTGAAAAATATTAATTAAGTATATAAATTCAAATGTTGTAAGCTTAATAAGAAAGAAATTCTTAATTCCATTTTTTATACAAAAAGAAAAGTTAAAAAGCTGAAAACAAAAAGAAAATAATCAACCGACAAGCTTAATTCAAGGAGGGGCTGAGAAGTTGATAAACCCTTGGTTTACCATGGTTTTAGGCTTAATTATACTTAAAATATATCATAAATTGCATCGAAACTAGGGTTTTATACCATGAAGTCACAATAATTGAATATCTTGCTAACATGTTGTCATATTTCTTATTTCAAAGGAATTTTGACATCTATTATGATCCTTTGGAACCAAAAGAAAGCAACAAGAGGAGTTGAAGCCTCAAGGAAGCAAGATTCCAAGCATCTGCAAGCTAGAGGAGGACGTTTTGGCGTCAAAGAAGAACATTTAAACGCTCTAAATGAAGAAAACCACAATAACTTCCTGGACTAGAGCGTTTTGGCGGCCAAACAGAGCGCCAAAACGCTCCAGAAGCAACCAGAAACCCTTCGAAGAGGATGTTTTGGTGCCCAACAGCACACCAAAATGTCCATAGGCAGACAACAACACACTGTGAGAACGTTTTAGCGCACAAACATCACGCTAAAACGTCCATGCACGGCCAAATCTAAATTCAAAAGAGATCTTATATCTTTATCAAGATATGCATCAGATTTTACAAAAAATACAAAGTGGAAACAAATCAATCTTGATTGAGAATAGATATAAATCCATGGGAAGATATGATGGAAGATCACAACAAAGATTCAAAGCTCAAATCTGTCAACCAATCTTCAAGATCTTAAATGCAAAGAGGAAACAATTGTAGAATCAATTATAAATCTGATACAGATTCGTTGGGAGATTGAATGAAAGATACAACTCCAATGATTATAAATAAGAAGCTGAGGGTCGAGACCAAACTACCAATTCACGAATCCAAAGAATTACACAAAGACCTGAAGGAGGAATCCTATTGCGGAGCGCTGGAACACTGAGGAACCAAGTCAACATCACACCAATTGAGGCTTGGGGTTCTCTTTTCTTTATTATAGTTTTTGAATTCAGTATGCTAGGATAGACTTTTATTTGATTAGGGGTAGATGGAACCCAATTGAATCTTTATGTTTATGGATTAAATTGTTCTTGAATTCTTTTCTTTTTATAATTGAATAAATTTATCTGTCTTTAATGCTTTCTATGAGTTTGCTCCTTATAGCTTGATTTAGGAGAATTGTATGACAATAGGGATGTTGGTGCATGAACCCTGACTTGGTAAATTTATCATAATCCTTGTCATCTAGGGATAGACATAGGGTAATTGTGCAATCTTTCAATTCTTGATCTTAATGCACGTTTTCTTGGGGAATAATCGGGGAACTAGAGTTCTTTCAAGATCACATAGATTTAGGGTAACAAGGAATTGAGCCCTAATTAACTTAGAAAGAATTGATTGGCATTATAGTAAGAAAAGGTTCTTGACAGTTTAATTCATAACACAACGAGGATATTGGGGGAAGTCGAAACCTTAACTACGCTTGTTTTTACATTTTTAATCAATCATAATCTTTGTCTTTTTAATTCTGAATTTTCTTTAATTGAATGTTGTACTTGTTTTTAATTTTTAAGTTCTTCAATTACAATTCTCTCCAATCCAACTTTTGATTGTCCAACTAAAACGCGATTAGCGAACTAGTGCTTGAAATTCCAATCCTCGTGGGAACGATCTCGTACTCTGGTACACTTTATTACTTTACGACCAGTGCACTTGCCGAGTCGCAACAAGTTTTTGGCGCCGTTGCCGGGGATCAAATTGTTCAACTTTAGAAGTAACTAATTACCTTTTAGATTGGACGTTTTTTTTCTGCACTTTAAACATTCTTCAAAAATATTTTCTTCATAAAAACATTATGCATCAATTTTCTGCATATTTTAATTTTCTGTATTCTTTGTTTATTTTTATTTTTATTTTTATTTTTATTTTTATTTTTCTGTTTTCATTTTTTTTGCACTTTCTATTTTTTTTCCACTTCTTTTCAATCTTAGTTTATGCGAGGTACTCTTAACCCGCGAATCTTGCAGTTTGATCCTGAGATAGAAAAGACAGAAAGGAAACTTAGGAAGGACGCAAAAGCAAAGGAAACGAAAGAAGCAAAAGAAACCTCAAGTTCAACGAAACCTAAGGAGGAACCGATGGCAGAAAACAATCAACTCGCTCCAAGGACCTTGGGAGATTATATGACTCCAGCCCGAGTTCCACAGACGACGAGCATTGTTAGACCGACCATAGAAGCTAACAACTTCGAGCTAAAGCCGGCACTGCTGCAACTGGTTCAAAAAGACCAGTTCGCTGGAGGATGCGCATAGAACCCCTATAGTCATCTTGATGATTTCTTACTTTACTGTGACACATTAAAAGTGAATGGAGTTTCTCGTGACGCTATCTTGCTCAGATTATTTCCATGCTCACTGAAGGATGATGCAAGAGCTTGGCTGCAGTCTCAACCTGAAGGAAGCATAACCAGTTGGGATGACTTAGCAAGGAAATTCTTGGCCAGATTTTTCTCAGCTTCAAAGATAGCAAGACTCAAAGCGAAAATCACCTCTTTTGAACAAAAAGAAAGAAAGTTGTTTACAAATTGTAAACGATTACATTTATTCCTCTTTAAATCTGAATTTTCATCTTGCAGCTCATTCTCTAAATTTTTCCTTCCCTTAGTCAGACCAAGTTATAACCCTAAGGAAGACCTCTTGATCTGTGAGATATGTCACAATACTATGCAGAGCGAGAATATAAGCAAGCCTATGGTAGTGTGGATTTAGTGGGAAACGAGTGAAACACCAGCCCTCTAAACAGTTGAATGTGAGTGAATTGAATTCCTAGTGAGGGGGTGTTTCAGGAAATTTTCCTTTCTTAATCTTAAGAAATTTTGTTGCAGCTTTTAACTGATGAATTATGAATCTTGTTGATTGATGTATCATGCTTTTAAGTCTGAATGCTTTGTAATCATGTCTCTGATCGAATCTTTCCTATCAAATTCCATGCAAATGACCACCCTATAACTTGCACACTATCTTACACCAGGCAAACCTTCACGGAATTTTCAATTCCACTATATTATTGTCATTAATCCTCTAAAAATTGGTAGACAATTGATAAACCCTTGGTTTACCAAGGTTTTAGGCTTAATTATACTTAAAATATATCATGAATTGCATGGAAATTAGGGTTTTATACCGTGAAGTCACAATAATTGAATATCTTGCTAACATGTTGTCATATTTCTTATTTCAAAGGATTTTTGACATATATTATGGCCCTTTGGAACCAAAAGAAATAAACAAGAGAAGCTGAAGCCTCAAGGAAGCAAGATTCCAAGAAGAACATTTAAACGCTCTAAATGAAGAAAATCACAATAACTCCCTGGACCAGAGCGTTTTCGCAGCCAAACAGAGCGCCAAAACGCTCTAGAAGCAACCAGAAACCCTTCGAAGAGGACATTTTGGCGCCCAACATCACGCCAAAACGCCCATAGGCAAACAACAACACACTTTGAGAACGTTTTAGCGCAAAAACAGCACGCTAAAACGTCCATGCACGGCCAAATCTAAATCCAAAAGAGATCTTATATCTTTATCAAGATATGCATTAGATTTTACAAAAAAATACAAAGTGGAAACAAATCAATCTTGATTGAGAATAGATATAAATCCATGGGAAGATATGATGGAAGATCACAACAAATATTCAAAGCTCAAATCTGTCAACCAATCTTCAAGATCTTAAATGCAAAGAGGAAACAATTGTAGAATCAATTATAAATCTGATACAGATTCGTTGGGAGATTGAATGAAGGATACAACTCCAATGATTATAAATAAGGAGCTGATGGTCAAGACCAAAACACGAATTCAGAAGTCCAGAGAAATACATAGAGACCTGAAGGAGGAATCCTGTTGCGGAGCGCTGGAACACTGGGGAACCAAGTCAACATCACACCAATGGAGGCTTGGGGTTCTCTTTTCTTTATTATTGTTTTTCAATTCAGTATGCTAAGCTAGTCTTTTATGTAGTTAGGGGTAGATGGAACTCAACTGAATCTTTATGTTTATGAATTAAATTGTCTCCGAATTCTTTTCTTTTTATAATTGAATAATTTATCTGTCTTTAATGCTTTCTATGAGTTTGCTCCTTATAGAATGATTTTGGGGAATTGTATGACAATAGGGATGTTCGTGCATGAACCCTGAATTGATATATTTATCACAATCCTTGTGATCTAGGGATAGACGTAGGGTAATTGTGCAATCTCATAATTCTTGATTTTAACGCATGTTTTCTTGGGGAATAACCGGGGAACTAGGGTTCTTTTGAGATCACATAGATTTTGAGTAACAAGGAATTGAGCCTTAATTAACTTAGATAAAATTGATTGGCAATATATTAAGAAAAGGTTTTTGACTCTTTAATTCATAACATAACGAGGATATTGGGGGAAGTCGAAACCCTAACTACGCTTGTTTAAATTCTTTAATCAATCATCATCTTTTTCAATTGTCTTTTTAATTCTGAAATTTCTTTAATTGCATCTCATTATTTGTCTTTAATTTTTAAGTTCTTCAAATACAATTCTCTTCATCTAAAATCTTGATTGTCCAAATAAAACGCGATTAGCGAACTAGTGCTTGAAATTCCGATCCTCGTGGGAACGATCTCGTACTCAGTACATTTTATTACTTTACGACCGGTGCACTTGCCGAAGTCACAACAAGTTTTTGGCGCCGTTGCCGGGGATTGAATTCTTCAACATTAGAAGTAACTAATTAACTTTTAGATTTGACATTTTAAGTTTCTGCACTTTATACATTCTTCAAAAATATTTTTCTGCATTAAAATTCTGCATCAATTTTCTGCATATTTTAATTCTTCTGCATTCTTTGTTTATTTTTCTGTTTTCTGTTTTGCATTTTCTATTTTTTTTCTGGACATCTTTTCAATCTTAGTTTATGCGAGGTACTATTAACCTGTGAATCTTACAGTTTGATCCTGAGATAGAAAAGACAAAAAGGAAACTCAGGAAAAAGGCAAAAGCAAAGAAAGCGAAAGAAGAGAAAGAAACATTGAGCTCGAAGGAACCAAAGGAGGAACCGATGGCAGAAAACAATCAACTCGCTCCAAGGACCTTGTGGGATTATATGACTCCATCCCAAGTTCCACAGACGGTGAGCATTATTAGACCAACCATAGAAGCTAACTACTTCGAGCTAAAGCCGGCGCTGCTACAACTGATTCAAAAAGATCAGTTCGCTGGAGGAAGCACAGAGAACCCCTATAGTCATCTTCATCATTTTCTACTTTACTGTGATAATTAAAAGTGAATGGAGTTTCTCGTGACGCTATCTTGCTCAGACTATTTCCATGCTCACTGAAGGATGATGCAAGAGCTTGGCTGCAGTCTCAACCTGAAGGAAGCATAACCAGTTGGGATGACTTAGCAAGAAAATTCTTGGCCAGATTTTTCTCAGCTTCAAAGATGGCAAGACTCAAAGCGGAAATCACCTCTTTTGAACAAAAAGAAAGCGAATCTCTGTACGAGGCTTGGGAACGATTCAAAGGATTACTCAGGAAGTGTCCTCAACATGGAATTGAAGCATGGGAGAAATCAAGAATCTTTTTCCAAGGAATGACACCCAACACAAGAACACTGGTAAATGCTGCTGCAGGGGGCTCCTTGAAAACAAAAACTTCAGAGGAAGCACTAGAATTGTTAGAATCCTTAGCTTCTCAAGAATTTTACAATGCCCCAGTTGCACAAAGGAGAGCAGGAATTATGAAGCTTGATGGCTATGATGCAATCTTAGCCCAAAATGAACAAATGCTACAAATGCACAAGAAACAACAAAAAAAATTAGATGCTCTTACTAAACAATTTAATCATTCTCAAGATTTTTCTATTAGTAATTCTCAAATTAAATGTGGTACTTGTGCAGAGGCTCATGCGACGGAAGATTGTGACTACATGAGAACAATTGAAAAGCCATCAGTAGAGGCCAATGGAATCTGGTACGATTAGAAGAATCAGAATCAACATCCAGGGTTGAGTTACAAATCCAACCATCAGCTCAATCTTCCCCTTCCAGAGCAACCAGATACCCCACAACAAAGTAACACTTCTGAGTGGGAGAAAGCTTTTGCACAGCTATGCAGGACTACTTCTGATTATATTCAAGGTGCAAATGCTTTCAGAGAGGACACATCTGCTTTCATGCAAGAGACTAGATCAGCACACCGGAATCAAGAAGCTTCCATAAGAAATCTGGAAATTCAGATCGGCCAGTTGTCAAAGCAATTTTCTGAGATAGCTCAGGGTACTTTTCCAAGAAACACAGTTGTCAATCCAAGGGAGCATTGCAATGCTATCACCACTAGGAGTGAGACAGTGATTCATCCTATAGAGGAGCAGCCCGAAGAAAAGAAGAAGGATGAAGAAGCATCAGTTGAAGAAGAGAAGGAAGAAAAGGAAAAGGATACAATTGAAGTTGACAAAAGCAATCTTGAAAAAGTTAAAAGGAAATTATTCAAGTGGGAGAAGAAGAAAGCTTTAGAAAGGAAAGACAAGCCCTTAGATCTCTCCCCAGATGCTCGAATCCCCTATCCTCACAGATTAAAGAAAGAGATTCAGAAGCAGCAATATTCAAAGTTTCTAGACATATTCAGGAGGTTTCAGATCAACATTCCTTTTGCCGAAGTTTTAGAGAACATGCCCAACTATGCAAGTTTCATGAAGGATCTATTATCAAGGAAGCGTAAGTTGCATGAATGTGAGACGGTGAATCTGACGGAGGAATGTAATGTTATCATCCAAAAGAAGTTACCTACCAAAGTCAAGGATCCAGGGAGCTTCAGCATTCCATGCGCTATAGGCAAAGTGGAAGTGGACAATGTTTTATGTGATCTTGGAGCTAGCATCAATGTCATGCCACTCTCCATGATGAAGAAGCTGGGGATTACTGAAGTGAAGCCCACAAAGACGATAGTGCAACTAGCTGACCGCTCTTCAAAGCAAGCTTATGGCATCATTTAAGATATATCGGTCAAGGTAGACAAATTCATCATTCCTGTTGATTTTTTCATCCTTGACATTGAAGAAGATGCCACAATTCCTATGATTTTTGGAAGACCCTTCTTGGAAACGTCAGGAGCACTGATTGATGTACTTAAAGGTGAGTTGATCTTACGGGTAGACGGAAAGCAAACAATTTTCAAACTCTTTGACAAAGAAGTTCCCTCATCCATAGCTCAACCGGAAGATCAAGTCTACTGTAAGAACATGCACCGTTAATTAAGGAAATTAATTAAATAAATATGAGAGTTAGGAAATAATTTCATAATTGACCCTAATAATTATGAGAAGGCTTAAATAATTATGGTAAGTGATTAAGATTGCTGAAAGTCGCTTTTCTGACGAAAAATGCAGATATCGGTTCTGCTACTCGGTATAAATGCGTACCGATGAAGTATCCCGGAAAATTATAATAAGTGCATAAATATTCTTAGAATAATATGTAGGACTTGTAAAACAAGTTTCAAGTCAAAATAATGAGAACTGGTGCCAGAACTGATACTGGCTATGGAAAAGCGCGTACCGAAAAGGTGCTGCAAAAAATAAAATAAAAAAATAATAAATCTTAGAAAAATGAGTAGGTTCAGAATCCTAAATTTGAGATTAAAATGCTAAGCGTAACAATTAGCGCTAATACAGTGTGATTAAGCTTTAACCGGCTATAAATATAACTTTAGGCACTTAACCCTAGGCATGCTCAGATTTTCTGCGTGAAATTTCTGAAGTGTGGTGCCTCCTCCTTGTCACCTTCCTTGTTCCTCTTGAAAACTCAAACAAAACTCATTCTTTCTCTTGATTCTTCCTCTTGATCTTACAAACACTTGGTAGGGTGGGTTGTGAGAGTGTGAGGTTGTCTTTCACTAAGTGCTCAGCCACTGTTTGGGAGGGTTTTTGGGGCTGGCTTTGCTGTTGAGTGGTGGGAACCTTGGCGATGGAACTTTGAGCTTCAAGGAGCCATCTTTAGTGCAAAGAACCAACCTTTGATCACCATTTTCGTGCACTTTGTGAAGTCAGACTTGAGGAGCTGTTGGTGAGCTCCAAGAGCAGCCTTTGCTTCTGTTTTGAAGCCTTGAGCATGTCCCTTCACTTAATCTTGAGTTTTGATGCTTAAAAGAGGTGTCTTGGCATGTTTAATGAGTTAAACAAGTATGTGATTTGTATATGAACTTAAAAGAGTATAAAAATGCATGCTTTAACGTTTTGAAGTGTTAAAAATGAAACCTTGGATGTGGTTTTTCGCAAAATGCAGAATCTGAATTCTGCCACGAAATATCCGGATATTGGGTTGGAAATATCCGGATATTGATATCCGGATATGGGGATCTGAATATCCGAATATAGATATCCGGATATTGGAATAGAGATATCCGGATATTAATATCCGGATATGCCCCCGACAAATATCCGGATATTCTCAGTTTTCGAAGAACAGTAGCTTCACTGTTCATACAGAATGCTATTTTGGGTTTGTGGACCCATGATTGGCTATTGTGGACTTCTGTAATGATTAATGTAAGTCAGAATCTAAGTGATTAAGAGCTTGTGGCTTTGTGAGAAGCCTAAAGATGTAAAACGTAAAGGAAAGGCGTTGTCTTTCTGTCTTATGCTTGTTAAGCATGATTATTGATATATTGTTGGTCCGAAACAGATTGTGATTTTGCTGTGTTTGGGCTTTGAGCTAGTGTGGACTCTTAGCATTAGATAGTTAGCTTGCAAGGTAAGCTTTCGTGTCCTCGGTTTAGCCATTGTTGGTTCCACCATACCCCATGGGGGAATGGTTTATATGCATGATGTGTTTTCATGCTTTGATGATTGGAATGCTTTTGAACTGTTATGTGTAAGGGCCTTATAATATGCATGTGTTGTTCAACTTTGACAGTAAGCCTGAGTATGTAGCGTCATACAAAATGGTGAGACTCGGGTGGATGCAAGTAGCGTCTTGCACTATTTGTAGGAGATAGACGTATATCCTGCATTTCTCTGGCCAGTAGATTATATTGACACGCATGACATGGTTATCTGTGCATTACACTGACTTTGGAACTTATATATATTATGTAAACTGCATTAGAACTTATATTGCACATGTAAGTGAGCTTGGGGTGGAAGATCCTTGAGGACCCCTTGTCTTACCGAGATTTCTTTTTAGAGATCTCACCCCACGTTTGGGGCACATATTTCAGATTCAGGTAATGCGTGGGTTGAGATCTCGAGCGGCAGGAGGCCGGAGCTGAGTTAGATGTTTGCTATTATGATTATATGTTGGATGCTGTTATGTTATCTTTATGATTATGTTGTGATTGTTGAGACTGTTGTTGGGCCTTGTTGCCTTATTTGGTGAGCATGGGGATTGTCCATGCCACATTTGATTATGTTGTTAATTAGATTTGGGTTGTATAACTATTAGGGTTGTCCGACTTACGTGTTGTAGTGTCGTGACTAGGGACTCAGTTAATGATCTTAATTATGTTATGAGGTTATTCAGTATAGATCTCTGTCTTTTGCATTTACATATAGGCAATGTTTTGGAAATGAATTAACTAATTCAACTTGGTAAGGATAATGACGTCATAATTGAAAAGAAAAAGAATATTTCGCATTTTTAATTAAGCGTGGCTTAATACGATGACATGTTAACAAATCGGGTTAACACGGGGTGTTACATCTACTATATTGGTGAAAAGAAAGGTGAAGAAGAACACAATGAGGAGTCTTCTCAAGAAAGTAAGCCAAAAGTTAAGATGGAGAAGCCCAGGAGCAAGGGAAAACATATAAATACCAAATTCAAAGTTCTTGAGACTACTGTATCTCACTTATATGCACAAGAGCACTATGGTAGGACATAATTTCTGAATGATGGAGCTTGTACATCACCAAGCTTATACTTTGAGCCACCAAGAAAGTAAATCAGGTACGTCAGGCTCGTGACGTTAAACAAGCGCTAATGGGTAGGCAAACCCACACTTTATTGTTTTATTTTAATTTCACTATTTTAGTTATTTTTACTTTGAATTAAATAAAGAAAAATACAAAAATATAGGAGAAGGTGTTGAGACTAATGGCTATCATTGAGTGAATTTTACAGGTGAAGAAAAGGGAACAAACAACAAGAGAGAGCAAGTACTTTTTAGATTTAAATCTATTGCTGAGGAAAAAAACATTTAAATCTGGGAATGGGGAACGCGAAGTTCATCTTTTACAATGGATTAAGCTGGAGGAACTTCACGAGCACACACAGAATATCCGGCTAAAACAGGGAACTATCTCAAATCCTTTCTCCTTTTCTTTACCTTAATTCTTTTTAATTTAATTTTTAATTTTTAGTTGTTTTGAAAAACCCCAAGCCGTTGTTTTTGTGAAAATTTTAAATTTTTCTGACTCAGTGCAAATAAATGGATAATTGGTAGGAATTTTAATCAGTAATTGATTGAGAGCATGATGATGCACTTACTTGAATATTTTCATAATGAGCATCAATGTAATTATTTTCATGATTCATTGAATATTCTCTCTTTAGTAATGAAGCTTTTTAAGATAAAGAACAAGGGAATTACTGTGCATTCATAGCCGTGAGGTTTTGAGCCTATACAGAAAATTTTATTGAGTGTGCATCCCACTGTATGAAAGACTCTAGAACTTGCTTTGTTTCTTGCTTGAATTGGTATGTGATATATTTTATGGATATGATTGAGGCATGTTCTTTCTTTAAACTAGATGGCCAAATAGCCAACCATTGCTGATATTCCTTAGTTAAACCCCTTTTAGCCTAGGCCTGTTTATTCTTTGAAAACCTATAAAGATGAATAAGCCATTTCCATATAAATCCTCACCTTATTTGAGATTAATTTTCAGATTTGAATTGAGAAAAAAATGTTAATTGTTGATGATATAAATTGTGATGTATGGAAGTATAGGGAAAAAGGAAAAAGCCAAGGAAGTAAGGTTGGTTAGAAAGAAACAAAGAAAAGGAAAAATACTAAGAAAGCGAAAAAGAAAAAAAGTGAAAAGAAAGAAAGAAAGATTATTCTGAGAAAAGAAAACGACAAACAAGAGAAGAGTTCAAAAGAAAAAGAAGAAAGAAAGTTGTTTACAAATTGTAAACGATTACATTTATTCCTCTTTGAATCTGAATTTTAATCTTGCAGCTCATTCTCTAAATTTTTCCTTCCCTTAGCCAGGCCAAGTTATAACCCTGAGAAAGACCTCTTGATCTGTGAGATATGTCACAATACTGTGGAGAGCGAGAATATAAGTGTAACACCCCGTGTATATTATCATGCACTTACATTAATTTTCCGGGATACTTTTTCGGTACGCATTTATACCGACTAGCAGAACCAGTATCTGCACTTTTCTTCCGAAAAGCGACTTTCAGCATTCTAAATCACTTATCATAATTATTAAGCCTCATAAATAATTATTAGGGTCAATTATGGAATCATTTCCTATTTTCACATAATTAATTAATTAAATACCTTAATTAACTGTGCGGGTTCTTACATAAGCAAGCCTATGGTAGTGTTAATTCAGTGGGATGTAAGTGAAACACCAACCCTCTAAACAGTTGAGTGTGAGTAAATTGAATTCTTAGTGAGGGAGTGTTTCAGGAAATTTTCCTTATTCTTAATCTTAAGAAATTTTGTTGCAGCTTTTAACTGATGAATTATGAATCTTGTTGATTGATGTATCATGCTTCTAAGTCTGAATGCTCTGTAATCATGTCTCTGATTGAATCTTTCCTATCAAATTCCATGCAAATGAAAGGTCCTGCTTGATTTCCAGTAAGTTTATTCTAGTTAATTGCTGAGGACAGCAATATTCAAATCTGGGAATGGTTTTGAATATTGATGTCCTCAACAATTGAAGTAAGCAAGCAAAAGCAAGAATAATCCAGGAGGAGATTTGTCAGGTAATCGACGCAGTTATTGGCCTCCCTCGGTGTATAAATAAAGTGGACTTGCTAGTTACAATTGATCAATTCTAGAATTAGAGTCATAAAAAATGACTCACGAGTTTTCTCACCATGCCTAGTGAGTAATGCAACAACAGAGCTTGAGTCGCTTTTGATAATTAGTTTCCTAACACCCTTACTCCAAGCTAGCTGGAGCCCTTTCAGAACACCCCATAGTTCTGTATTCCACAATAAACAAGTATCAATTCTGTAAGAAAATCCACCACTTTAGTTGCCACTTGAGTCTCGCAGCACCCTACCACAAGCAGCGACCCCTGAATTGCCCTTAGAAGCACCATTGGAATTTAATTTAATAAATTCTTCCGGTGAAGGAAGCCAAATAATAGTATGTTGGACCGAAAGAGATGTATCCTATACAAACGCATCGCACCCTTGCTATGCATTTTCCATCTTTAATTAGGGCTTTTTGGTGATAAGCTTAAATCTTTCTTCACAAATTTTTGGTATGATAGTTCAACGGTCAAACATAAGCGGTCATCATCATAGTTCTTCTGACAATGGCATGTATACATAAATATTTAGACCAGCAATTTATATTTACACATTAAATTTTATAGTCGATTCTAATTACATGCAAGTTATGTATATTAGCAAATATATCATGTATATATTAGATGTATTTTTTATTTTAAATACAAAAATATAAGTGAAAAAATATTTAAGAGAAAGTATATTAAAAATTATAAAAAGGCATAATTTAAATAAACTTAAAAGCAAATTAAAAGATGTGTGTAACACCCTGTGTGCATCGGTGTATTTAACATATATATGGTAATAGCGCAGCTCAATAAATGTGGAAGCTTACTTTTTCCAATTATGAACTTATCATATTAACCAAGTGGATTTACTTATTCTTTTTCAAAATAACGCCTGTATGTAAATTGCAATAAAAATTACACTGAATAACATCATATATAGAAAAGGTATCAAGTCACGGAACTACAAACGTAGACCAGACAACATCCTAATACAATATCACAACACCAGTCTGAACAATCATAACTTATACCAATGTGGCATGGACAACCCCATGCTCACCAAATATAACAACATAACAATGACATGTCTCAAATACAAAGGCCATCGAATAACAACTCATAATATAAACCAATCATATCAATAAAGCAGGATGCATAAATCAACTCAACTCTGGCCTCCTGCCGCTAGAGGTCTCAACCTCAGAGGTACCTGTACCTGAAAATGTGCCCCACACGGGGTGAGATCTCTAAAAAGAAATCTCAGTAAGACAAGAAGTTCTCAAAGACTCTTCCGCCCAAGCTCACTTACAAGGATATATATAAGTTCCACACATTAAATACGATGCATGGTCATGTTAGGGCAATATAGCTATGACAATATATTCAAATGCTCAGACACTCATATCTCAGGCATATATCAATGCATATATCATTTTCATAAAAGCATACCATGCATATAAATCACCCTTCCATGGAGGTCGGTGGAACAAGCAATAGATCAATCCGAGGATCAAAAGCTTACCTGTCAAGGTAACTCCTCCCTCACAACTCGGAGTCCACAAGGTCACAAGCAATAATAATGTCCAACACAGTCAAGGATCTGTTTTCATAATATTCACATCATCAATATGCATAGTCTAGGTTTTCATTACACTTAGACAATGTTTCCTTTATCGTTTAATGACCATAGGCTTCTCTCAAAGCCACAAGCCTTCAATGTTATAAATTCTGACTTAGTCACTTCGCTACAGAGGTTCATACTCACCAATGTAGGGTCCAGAAACCCCTCTACGCTTCTGTTTAGATAGAATGGCTAAACTATGAAATTCCCAGAATATTCAGATATCTCACGGGGGCATATCCGGATATCAATATCTGGATATCACAAACCCCATATCCAGATATTTCGCGACAAAATGCAGTTCTGCATTTCGCGAAGGTATCCTTCCATGATTCCATTTTAATACTTCTTATAATAACCCTAATTATATGAATTTTTCATTAGAGGGTTATGATGAGGACCTTATGGTCATAAATAGAATGAGAAGGAAATTCTAAGAATTTGGATACCCATATTGTGGGTATTCCAGTCAGGTGAATTTTCATTTGTTGTTTTTTACTGCGGACGCAGTAATAGACTGTAGAATAGATCCAGTACAGTGAATTTAAGTTAGAGAGATATTCTAACGATATGAATATCATAAATGATGTAAGCATAAGATTTGGTGAAGTTTGATACCCATATTGGGAGTATTATGAACAGTTGAGTTTTCAACTGTTGTTTTCGACTGCTAACGTAGTAACAGTCTGTAAAATAGCTCCAATCTAGTAAATCTGAGTTAGAGAGCTAATCTAATGATATAAACATCATGAATGAGGTTAGTATATGAAATGGTAAAGATTGATACCCATATTAGGGTACTTCTGAAAAGTCACTTCTGCCGGATATTTTGTACTGCTGTAGAAGCAGTTGGTGGAATCCCGGAACGGGAAAAATATGAGAAAATGAAAATAAAGACCAATATATGCCTAACAAGTCATAATTAGACCAATAATGTTAAAGTTAAGAAGATTATGAAATCCGGATACAATTAAGAACACCGGTAAAGACTACAGTGCAATTAAACAATTGTTAGTGGATCTGTGATCTACTAATCAAATTTTTAAGTTATTAAAACGATAATTAGACAAAATTAATGTTAATTAGTTAAAGTTAGAGTCTTGGGGATTTCCGAGTAAAAATTTGACGACGGTTCAGATAAAAATTACACTGGGTCTCACTAAAGAACAAAGTGCCACTAAAGTGACATGGCACCCCTAATTAGGGCACAATCCCTTCCTTCTCCCTTCAGATTTCTGAGCCTCCAACCTTTCTCACTCTCTAAAATTTGAAATTCAAACCTTGCTCTCACTTTTCTCTAAGATTTCTCTTTCAAAACCTCTCCAAATCACTAAACCTCCTTCACAACCATACCATTTTCATGGTGTGAATCAAATTTTCGTGGTCATTTCCTTCATGTACAGCCACGGTTTTTGAAGCTCCAAGGGCCATGGAGTTTTGTTCTTGAGTTCTCTTGAAGAACAACACTTGTTGATTTTTAGTGTAAGTTTCCTAAACTTTTCTTGAAAAATCTCATTTTTTTCTCTTGTGTTCATGAGCTCTAACTCTTGAACATGTTCTTGAAGGTGTTTTCTTGTTTAAAGGAGCATTCTTAGTGGTAAAAGGTGGAGCTTGGAGCCAAAGGTGTGAACTTGAAGATGTAAGCTTCACCTTGGGAAAAAATGACCCAAAAGCCTTCCTTTCTCCTTTTGATGCCACGATTTTTGTCTTGTGAGTGGGGAAATATTGTTGAAAAATTTATAAAGTAAAGGTTTTGATGATGTTCTTGAGGGTGTGTGAGTTTTAAACCATGAAATGGGTGGTTTGATGAGTAAAGGTGCAACCTTTGGACCCTTGAGTGGATTTCATGGAAAAGAATGAACATGAACCCAAAAAGAGGCACATGATGGTTCAGCCATCTCATGATGAACTAGGGTTTGTTGACTAAAAATTGTTAAAATGTTGTTAAGTGTGGAAAAAATCCTAAGTGGAACTAAGAAAGATTAATTAAGTGGGTTATCTTTAAGTGAAACTACTAATCTTGATTAAGGATGGCTAAAAACCCTAATAAATATAATTAATCAAATCTCCCCCTTTAAAAATAAGGAAATCATGGATTAGTGGATTAATTAAGTGTAGTACTAATTAACTAATGAAATGACTAAGAAACAAGCTTAAAATTACTAATTTAAACACCTAAGCAATTTGGCCATATGTGATTAATTTAGGGTCACTATGTTAAAATTAATATTAAGACCTAATTAGGACATTAATCTAGTGGTTAAGTGAGGTGGACTATGCATAATACACTAATTAAATATTAAACCCTAAAATTGGACTTAATTACGATTTAGGAGCACTAATCAAGTAATTAGTGAACTTGAGGTACCATGACTTAATATGACTAAGTATAATTTCATAATGTGACCTAATAATAGAAAAAAAATCCAAGAATTAAAGTAACTTAGAATTGCTAACCATAGGTAATTAAGGTTTGATAATTAAACTCACTTAGGGTTAAATGACCAGTTTTTAGGCTAACTTGGGGAGGGTAAATCTCCCTCCATAAAGGTCCTATAGGGATGTAACTTATATCATTTTTAATCTTGAGATGTTAGCTATGTGGTGTAAAAATGTGGTACCAATTGAAGATGTATATCATTCTTTATGTTCGTTTGAGTGAGGACTGCCCTAGGAGGCTATGTTCAGGGGCTGTACATGGCTACAACTTCCACGAATGGTTTCTCCCTCTTTTCTTACTCAAAATAGGCTCATAATATGTCGAATTAAATCTGAAGGTGTCTAGTTGCCTACATAAAATTTTGAGAGCAATTGGTTTAGTAAATTTTCCAGAATCGTAGAAATGGTAAAGGATGTTTAGGGCTCTGCTCGGAGTTGGCAAACAGCTCTGTTTGTCCAACTTCAAATGGTGATAACCGGAGCTAAAAAACTCCAAATGAGGCATGTGATACCTTTTTGGAAAGGTAATTGAGTCTAAATTAACATACTAAAAGATGATAATTTTATAAAAAGTGAGTTGCACACAGTGACTAGAAAATAAAAGCATGTACAGTTATGGAAAAACCGTAAAAGTGATATTTAGGCTAAGTGGGATTATGGGAACCCTTTGTAACTTATAATAATTATATAATGGCTTGGATGAGTTGAAAATAATCTAAGTTAACCTTATGATCCTATAGTGTGATTCTAAGATTATGTAAAGTGCTAAAGCTACATGATTGATTGTGTAATAAGTGAACACTTCATAATGCACTAAAATACGTAATTATGTAATAATTGGTCTAGACTTGTAATGGGCATATTATTGGCATGTAAGAATGGAATGTGGAATCATTAAGTGATTTTGTATTAATGATGTAAATGATTCCTGCTCTAGGTTTGCCTAGAGAGCTTGGCACTTGAGAGTCTATTGGAGCATACGTTTTTTACTGTTGGAGTTGGGCTTGAGATAAGCTCAGTGAGATAAGTTCTTGGTTTTGGTTGCTCCTCTCTCTTGTGGCCCCACCATGATAGTGGGCATTATGGTTGTATTGAATGAAAGTACGTGGTATGATGTATATATGCATTCATTCACATTCATATAGATGTTATATGATTCTTGATGTTATGACGATGCACTGATAATATATGTTATGAGGATCCTGACCAGTGATCATGGTATGTAGGTTGCCTATGACTTGACTCTGGTAGCTATTTCATACTGAGGTTGTGTTGACTGTCTATGGCTTGACCCTGCCGTCACACATGTGTAACCGTCTATGGCTTGACTCTGTCAGGAATGACACTTGATGTTATATCCGGATGGTCAATGGCCACTAATACTTGCTAATGGGATTAATTAGTAGATGTATGTTTTAGATTTACGCTTTCGCAGTATCTCAAGTGAATGTTTTTTTGAAATGTTTCATAAAACGTTGTGGAAAAATTTTATTCATATTTTCGTAAGACGTTTTATTATTCTTTAAAATAAAGTCTTCCGCTGTGTATGCTAAATATCATGTATGTTAACAATCAGAGTACTACGAGGTGTTACACTTCTAAACGTTCAAGTATGCATTTTCAGACACCTTCAGGCTAATGTTCATGTTAGTTTACTCAATCATATCATTTTACATGCCAAGACTTAATCTTTAACATAGAAACTCATGAACAAAGGTTGAGAATGTATACCAAGCTTCCAAAACAGAGCAAATGGATGATCTTAGAGCACTATACACCCTCCTATGGTTCTGCCACTATAAAGCCATGAATTTATCTCACAAGCTTGGTCCTTTACTCCACAAAATGGCTTCTTGAATCATCACATACAAAGGAAATGGCTCCCACCTCAACAACCAATGAAGTCAGCCCTCACTCACTCTACACAGTGGATACAACTCAGAAATGAGGTGCCTTTCTACCCCTCAAGGCTTGCTCACAATCCACACTAGTGTTTTTGGTGAAGAAATCAAGAGGAAGGATGGCCTCTTGAAGGTTTTCTTGGAGTGGGAAGCTGGAGACAAGGTAGAGCACTATGGCAGCTTCAGAAATTCACGTAGAGTGGTTAAGGTTTCAGACCTAGGTTAATGTGCCATAATATTTATAGGTACATATAGCTTAATCCATCGATATTAGTTCTAAAAGCTCCGCTAATCATTTTGCTACCAAACTTTGCCGGTACGCATTTTACAAGCAGCAGGTACTAGTTCGGACATCAAAACTCATTATTCTTATTCCAAACTTGATATTCCAGACCTAGATATTCTTCTAGGAATATTTATATTTTTATTATTATTTTTTGATACTTCATCGATACGCAATTATACCGCGAAGCAGAATCGATATCTGCACTTTTCATCAGAAAAGTGACTTAAAACATTATTCGACTTCCTAAATATTTATCTTATCATAATTATGCATAATCTTTATCAAATCCATGCTCCGGCATCAATAATCTTGTTTAATTAATTAGTTAACGGTGCGGGTTCTTACAATATGAATATAAGAAATCCTAAAAAAATTCTTAATTAATACAAAATATTTGAATTTAAAATTTTAAAAAGTTAGGAATAATATGTGCCATTCTTTAATGGAGACTTAGAATAAATTTTTTTAAATCCATAAGCAATTAAGATTTGGAGAAAGAAAAATAATTTTTTTTTAATTGAAAGTATAATCGATTAAGATTTTGGGAGAATAAGAAATTTTAATATAGAAAGAGAAATTTAAAATTAATTGATAATTTGAGTTTTTTTTGGTGAATTTAAAATTAATTTAAAACTATAGAAAACGTAGATAGATAGTAATCTAGATGCAATTATAAAAACCTCTTTTTTGTGTGGATAAATATAAAAATCTATTATATGGTGATATAAAATGCTGACAGTTAGAAGTGACAAAATGGGCTCGGCCCGGTGGGCCGACACGCCCAGCCCACCAACACGTTTTTATAATTAAATTAAAAGAGAAAGGATATTGTAACAACCAATTAGTGTTACTACCAATCAATTTCACCGTTAGATCGATTCTATGGATCCAACGGTTATATTTATTTACATATTTGTATTGTTATGATTTTTTATTTTTAATACTTAAATTTATTTTTACCTTTGTAAGGTTATGATTCCCCATATTTTATGTGAAAACATTAAATATGGGGAATTATAACCTTACAAAGATAGAAATAAATATAACCGTTGGATCAACATAATCGATCTAACGGTGAAATTGATTGGTAGTAACACTAATTGGTTGTTACAATATTCTACCCCAAATTAAAATTCCACCCTTTATCTTTTATAATTAAATTCTTGAATTTGATTTCAATTTTGTAAATACTAATTTGTAAAATTCCAAATACTGAGGCAACAAATTTTTGGAAAAAGATAATTATTTATTCTTATTAATTACTCAATTAAAAGGAATGACTATTCAATATTTTGTAGTATATCATTATTTTGATGCTATTTATGATTAGTTGTTTCCAACCCAGTGAGTACTTGACTTTTCATATTCTTCATCAAATTATTGTTGGCAAAGTTGAAGTATTATTGAGATTAAATACGATGCATTTAATGTATGTATATATATATATATATATATATATATATATATATATGTTAATTTTTCAAATAATTATTTATACTTAAGCAATTAAGCTAATGAATGATCTTTTGATATTACCACATCAACTTTAACCATGAAGTATTTGTTAGAATATTAAACGTACTAACTTAAATGTTTACCAACTCTTCATTTAATATATATGTCACAAATACACACACCTCCAAAAGTCGATTTAGAGGCAACTATATAAAACATAGATAACTAATAATCTAGATGCAACTATAATAACCTTTTTGGGTGGATAAATATAAAAAATTATTACATGCTAATATAAAATGCTGACAGTTATAGATGACAAAATGGGCTCGGCCTACCCGCACATCAACATATTTTTATAATTAAATTAAAATTTCACCCTTCATCTTTTATAATTAAATTCTTAAATCTTGTTATCAAAAAAAAAAAAAAAAAAAATTCTTAAATCTGATTTCAATTTTGTAAATACTAATTTGTAAAGTTTCAAATAGGGGTGTTAACGGGCCGAGTCGGGCCGAGCTTTGGTATTAAAAGCCTAAGCCTGTGTTTAAATGTGTCAGCCTAACCAAGTCATTTACCTGTTATGAATATAATTATCTGCCTGCGGCCTAACTTTTTTACAAAAAATAAAAGCATGGTTTAACCTGTTTAAAAAAACAAGACAACAAAAACTTATCCAAACAGAATATACAATCAACAGCACTAGTAATTTCATAAATATTCTTAAATTCAATGTATATCCAAATAGCATAATATAGAATAAAATCATTCAAAAAGTCTGTTTAGCCAATAAAATGGGGTGAAATGGATTAAGGAGAGAGAGAGAAAGGGCTATTACAAGTAGTATAAAAAAATATAAAATAAAAATAAAAATTAATATACTAGGCTAGCCTAAAAGGCTCTAAGCCCGAACTTTTGAATTGGAGCCAGAGACCTTTTTATTAAATGAGCTATTATACAAGTCCAAGTCTGGTTCCAACAACCAATTTTAGACATGTACGTTAAGGCCTTCACGAGCTGAGCCAAAGGCACCTGAAAGGCCTCTGGTTCATTTATCACCCTTAGTTGCAAATACTAAGGTAACAAATCCTGGCAAAAAAATAATCATTTATTCTTATTAATTACTCAATTAAAAGGAAAGATCATTCAATGTTTTGCAGTATATTATTATTTTAATGTTATTTATGATTAGTTGTTTCCAACTCAGTGAGTAGTTGGCTTTTCATATTATTCACCAAATTATTGTTGATAGAGTTGAAGTAGTATTGATATTAAATATGACGCACTAAATATCTATGTTAATTTTGTGAATAATTATTTATACTTATGCAATTAAGCTAATGAATGCTCTTTTGATATTACCACATTCAACTTCAACTATGAAGTGTTTGTTAAAATATTAAACATACCAACTCAAATATTTGTCAACTCTTCATCTAATATATATGTGACAAATACACACACCTCAGAGAGTCGATTTAGAGGCAATTATAGAATATATAGATAGATAGTAATCTAGACGCAATTATAAGAACCTTTCGTTTTGTGGATAAATATAAAAACTTATTACATGCTGATATAAAATGCTGACGTTAGAGGTGACAAAATGGGCTCGGCCAGGCGGTCTGTCCTGCCTCGCCCTGCCCACCAAACAGACCCGCCAACACACGTGTAATTTTTACGATTTACGATTTGAATGACTACAGGACAAGCTAAAATGCAGCAATATACTTTTACGATTTGCGTTAATTTTTACGAGACAAATACATCGATTTCTTTTTTCCCCATGCAACACACGTGTAATATAGTAGTTATAGCAAAAATAGGGTGCAGTTAGATGGATAATTAGTGGCATGATATATAAGATTAAATCACACAACCTCATTCAATTATTGAGAATTTATCAATTACATAGAGTAAAATAAGTATTAACAATTTTATTATATGGGTTATATAGTATGGGAAATGGATTCTTTCATCTCTAATTTTAATGTGATCATATTATGTAATCAATCTCAATCATTCAATGATATATAAATTTTTACAATTTTAATGACAAAGTATGTAAAACGAAAATCATGAAATATTTAAATTAATTGATGACTAGGTCAATAGGAGCGAGCAATTCATCAAATGGGAGAAAGACAATTACTCCAATCTCGTGAGAAATCCTCTTTGTTTTGAACTTTGAAGTTGAAGTGGGTAAGCAAGCATTTCTTTTGTTTAAGCTCTTGGAAATTTCGATAAGTAAATTGAAAATTTTGATTGAGGAACTGAGCAAGCAATCACGTGATAGTCTCTCTTTGAAAGCCAACTAGTTATCACATTTTTAAAAGATGAGATTTTAGGCACAAAAAGCATCAAATTCTCTTACTGCGCTAACGTTTATTATAACAAAAATTTCATTGGTCGCTTAATTTATCATATGACATAGTTATAACATGAGATAATCATTCTTGATGAATGCTTAATGCAAAAGTATTACAATCCACACCAATTAATAGACTTATGCAAAGTGAAACTTTCTTAAACAATAATAAGCAACTAAATTCTGAAAGTAGGAAATAAACTTTTGAAAACTAGGCCACAAGATGACTTATTTAAAACATAAGAAATAAAGATGTGAAGATTATACCATAAGGACTTATGATTGTGTCTTCACATCTACACAAAAGGACAATAAAAACCAAATCATAGGCAACTGAATTAGGAAAGATCCCTAAAGTAGGACCAACAAGCACATGATTTTTTCAAGGAAGCAATGGGTTAGGGCAAAAGCCATTTTGGAGATTGACATCTCCAAATGGCATTGTTTCATCCCCATTATTGTTGATCAAGTCCATAAACCACTGTTTTTGCATGGTGTCAACATTCATATCAAACCCATGGCCATGATCCACCGGTGTCATATATTCATTCTTGGCTACAGGGGCTATCATTTGGGCTTGGCTTGGAGTCATATGAGAATTCTTATTCATTGTTTCCAACCTTCGATCAACATCCTTCAAGTTCTGATCAATCAACCATGCAAGATCATTCAAATCAACCATGGTCAAATTATCATGCAGAAGCTTCCCTGCACTAAGGCACTGAAGCATGAGCAAGGTCATCTCCTTTTCCCTGTTGTCCTTGTTTTGTTTCTTCACCTGCTCTTTAGCCTTCAGAATCCTTTGTTTCAGGAAAGTCTCTTGGTTCACCATCTTCTTGCTCTGCTCCAATTCAGGCATTGTCCTGAACTTGGCTAGTGCCTTTTGGACACCCCATGGGGATGGCCAAACCTCTGGTTGAGAATCATATGGGCTATAAACTATAGCACATGCTTCAATGCCACAAAGGGTGGTGAGTTCATCCACCTTCTTCATTAGACCCTTCTTCCTTTTCTTGTATGTTGCCTTCCTTGCAGCATCATTGACTATGAATGCGAGTTTCACCTTTTTTCTAGTCATGGTGGTGACCAGAGAAGGTGTTTGTACTGGGTTTTTTTTTATCATGACCAATCTTTTCTTATATAGAGCAAGATATACATGGTTTGATTTTTGGATAAGCCTTTGTTGATAGTGTTATGTTTTGTGTTAGTAACATACAACTGGCATTGCACAATAAAATATCACTTTAAATATCATTCCATCCATGAAAGATATTGCGAATCAGGTGCGAATCAGGCACTTTTATGATTTTCTTGATTATAAGATTTGCAATATGTAAGTAATTTAATTGACGGAGTTGGTGTGTGAGGATTAATATGTATAAAAAATCTTATTCTTTTTGAATTCATTCCTAGGTAGATTCTAAAATAATATGAACCGTTGTTAATAATATGGAAGATTCTTAATACCATATACTTATAGTATATTACTAAGAAAATATTAATAATATGATCATTTGATAATAATAAAATTTTATAATTTTTTTATTATAATGAACATATGAATGTTTGAATTTGATAAGCAAAAAATTCAACTCAATAGCTTAAACTTGTTGGTCACCTTGGCTCTGATACCATAATAAACAACTATCTCAACTAAAAGCTTAAGGTTATAAGCAATGAGCCTTCAATAATTTCATATTATATACTATAAGAAAAAATCTTATTAGTAACAAAATTTTATGAAATTTCGTCACAAATTCCTGCGTCGCAATTTATTTGTGACGAAATTTGATTATTTGTGTCAAAAATTAACAATTTGTGGCAAAATTTTTCGTCACAAATAAACTTTTTTCTAATAGTCTAATACATGCATTTTCTCATGCAAGAGTGTATTTGGGCTTGAAAGCCCATTTTTTTAGTTCTCCCTTATGCTCCTCTAAAAAATGGAAGTGATAATGATTGAATTCGTGATCTCGTAGTCATTGACTATGTTATCTAACTAGTTTACCTGATATAATATTTACTCTAGTAACAAAGTTTAAGTATCTAAGACCACTTTTGACATCAAAGAAAAAAAAAATTAAAAAACATTTCAAATAATTTTTTCGGAAGGAGTTCTAATATTGAAAATTCTATAAATTGAATTTGTAATATCCACAACTTATGTAGAATAACTTTTTAAATTCAATTGTTAAAAAATCTAAAAGCATATGGAGAATCATGATGAAGTTATTGTGATTACCGATTGCAATTGTTGAACTAGTAGTTAAGAGCAATGTTATTAAAATCGGTTTGGTCATTGACTCGGTCAATGCACTGGGTCACTGATTCAATCAGTGGGTCACTGATTCAACCAGTGGGTCACTAGTTCAACCGCATGACCCGATAATTATATGCAATTTTATAATTTATATTAAAAAATTATAAACATACTCAAACATCTAAAAAAATGATAGAAATTTCAAATATTTTAATATAAAAATAATAAATCACATATTATTATCCAATAAAAGATCAAACAAAAATATAATGATCGTGATACGGGACTTTAGGTTTAGAAAATTAAATCTCTAACTATAAATTAATTCAAAATTTTCTGCATAGTACATAATTGAGATGATATTAGTGTTGTAGGTACATAACTTATGTAAGTCAATAAGCAAAAAAATATTCAAATATGTCCATTGTGATTTTTTTTTTTGGGACTGGGCTGGGTCACCGGTTAACCGATCGAGTCACCGGTTTTTATTAAAATCGACCGGGTCAGACCAGTTCTGATGCATAGCCGGTCCGTTGCTTCAACCAGACCGGTTATATGATCGATTTACCGGTTTTCGGTCGACCCGATCGGGTCGGTCCGATTTTAATAACACTGGTTAAGAGAATGAGCACTTTATATAAGGTCACATGTTTCAACCACCATCCTGTTATTTTAAACAAGGGAAATACAAGTCTTATGTTGCATGAGATTTGCTATCTCATACCATAGACACAAAACATGTGGAACCCACTTTTAAAAAAAAAGTAAAAAAATAAATAAATGCTAGCACACTTTTTAATGTATGAGTAGGAGGGGTATGTTATCTTATGTAACATGAGAAAAACATACCCCTTTAAACAATCAATTCAAAATTATATGCTGGAGTTTATAATGAATTCTATATCGAAAAATTAATTTAAAATAATAAATACATACATATTTTAAAGAGAAAAGTTATATTTACAAATTTTTTGTTTACAAACTACACTATGTCTGACCGGTCATACACTAATCAAGAATATATAACCGGTCATACTTAATATAATTTATAAAAAAAATTTGTAAACGGATCATTCCCTTATTTTAAAATCTAATAGTGTCCAGATTACCAAAAAATAAAATAAAATCTAATAGTGTACATATGTTGTCACGTATAAAGTTTATCTTGAACTAAATCTTTAGTAACGCAACTCCAATTTTATCAATATTGTTTACTTTGAAATAAAAAATTAATATAATGAATTATTTTCAAATTACCATTTAAAATACAAAAAAAATATAAAGGAAAATATATATATTATATATATATATATATATATATATATATATATATATATATATTTGAACAACATAAAGGAAAAATATTGAATCTGCGTAAATGCTGTATGATATTCACGATTTTCAGTTTCCAATTATGAGCCTTATAGAATATCATATTTTAATGTTAATATCTTTAATTTATTCCCGATATTCGGTTTCCAATTATGAGAGTTCTAGAATATCATATTTCAATGTTAGTATCTTTTATATATGCAGAACTAAATACAATAAATTAACTTTAAACAATAAATTGAACATACAAATAAAATTAACAATGTCGAGGAAAAATAATGAATGAGAATAAATGCTATAATTTGCAGGACTATATCATTTCCAAATGTGAGTTCTTAAATATCTACACCAATCTATGTTTATGCGCATTATCTGTATCTAAATATATATTAATAAAATTTGCTTACGAGGAGCAATTGATGGTATAAAAAATTATAAATTTTTATCCATCATATGCAAAGAAGCAATTAACGGTAAAAAAGAAGAAAATTTAATAAAAATATATAATTAAGTATTAATACTTAATTATACAACCAAAATTAATTTAAAAGGTATTAATAAAATAAAAAATGATAGATATAAAAATTAGTTATGTTATCAAAAAAAAAAATTAGTTAAAATTAGTATTTTTTATTTAATATTTAAATTAAAAACTCTCATTTTCTCCCACTATAATTTATGTTTCTCTCACCATAAACATAATAGTTTTGACAAAAATGACATAATTTTATATGGGGTAGGATATACTTACAACCAAAAAAGTTTTCCACTCTTACAATCAATTTAATCACTGTTTATTTTTGTCAATCTAACGGTTATAATTTATTGGGAATTAATAATTAATTAATAAGTATGACAGAATAAATGTTATTAATTTTCAATAAATTATAACCGTTAGGTTGACGGAAGTCAACGGTGATTAAATTAATTGTAAAAGTGATAATTTTTTTTGGTGGTAAGTGGATCCTTTTCCATTTTATATTATTTAAAAGGACAAATGTTAATACCTAAAATTATGTTATAGATATTGAAAATTTAATCAAATTAATGTTTGTCCTTTTAAATATATATAATTTTGTATTTCAAGTGAAAGAAAGAGATACACAATGAAAATTATTGAAGGGAAAAGAGAGAGATTTTTTTATAATTTAAATTTTAAATAAAAACACTAATTTTAACTAAAATGACCATCTTTTAAAAGTATAAACATTTCCCCCAAATTTAATAGAGTGAAAGATATTGAAAATTTGGAATTGTATTTCCTTGTTTGCTTTTTATTTTCAAAAATAAAATAAAATCGTAATTATAAATTTAAATACGTAATGCCATACTCAAATAGTTTAAAATTATCAAGTCTATTAAAATGCTAATAATAAAATGTCATGCATGGGTAACTACTGTTAGTATATGGATATCCTAGAGACAATCTTTTGATTAGATTAGGACATATATGTACCTTTTTATATTGTCGCAAATAAATAATAAGCACTCTTTATCCTGTTTCATATTTTGTCTCAATATTATTGTTAATATATTATATGAGTAACTGGATAAATCCCTTGGAATAAAATATGTATCTCTTGAGTATCTGTGATGAGATCACGATCATGAGGATTTAAGGATACCAGATGTTTATTCCTAATTTTATGTTCCTAGTTTAGAGACACTGAGACTGAGGATCAATAATCTCGGGTAAGACTAGTACGACTTATCTACTTGTATTCAGATACAAGGTAAAGACCTCATGAGCTACAAATATGGAGATGTCTTAGCTAAAGTCGTGGGTGGACCTATAAGGGTACAGCTCGCATTGAACAGACCCACAAAGAGACTCTATGAGGAAATCTTACAAAAGTATCATTAGAGCAGTCTCTTAATATTTGGGTATGTTTTTTCTTAGACCATAAGTTGTCACCTAGACTGTAGTGTGTTCTAGAAGGCATGTTTTAATTGTATACCTCGTCTGCCTGAAACATGGAGACTCATAGGTATACTTTTGGGCATGTCCTGAAAGAGCACATGCCTAGGGTGATAAGCTGAAGGAATTCGTCAAATCTCTGTAAGGGATTAGGTTATCTGTAAACCGGAGAAATCGAGATGACATTTACAGGACTCGAGAATTTATGCATAGTAAAAGAGATCATGAGATGATCTGCCTTTAGAGTCAGTAAATTGAAGATTCCCTATTTCGAATTAAAGCTTACCCTAAACCGCAAGGGTTGATACATTTCCTCACCCTAGGTTTAAAGGGAAGGTAACCGAGATGAAAGGAAATACATACGGTAACCAAATATATGTAATAGGATGATCATGTCATTAACCTAACTAGCTCTGGGGCAACAAAGCATTGCTAGTGCTCTGTGTTATCATTAAATGGGTTGTGGGCTTGTTGGGCCCAAGCCCATTTATGTCAGTGGCTATGTTGGGCCTAATGGGTCACACACTAACACCTTATTGTCTTGATGAATATAACATTAAAGGTATTGGGCCTAATAATGGTTGTTAGTCCAAGAAGAAGTTTGGAAGCCCACCTAAGAGGGAAAGGGCGCATGGTAGTAGTAATGGGCTTGGATGGTCCAAGACATTATTAATGAATTTAATTAGTTAAATTAATTATCAAATATTTAAATTTTGAATTTAAATTTTGAATTTGAATTTTGAATTTGAATTTTGAATTTAAATGTTTGAACGTTTGAATTTGAATTTGAATTGGCTGTGAAAGGTTGTTTCATAACAAATGGATAAGATGAGAACTAGATGGATCAAATCCCAAGTATCAAGAGAAGATCTTTGGACATCTTCTAGCAAGATTGGGGCGCTGATTTGGTGATCCTTTGATGGTCATATGATCAACCAAATAAGCTCCAATCAGATTTGGCTTGTTGAGAGAATAAGTGAGTGAGTTGGTTCAATTTGAATTGCAACTACTCAATGTATTTGGACTGTTTTTGGGCTGAATAAGGGCGCACCAAATGGTTGGCCATATGATGGTTATTAAGTCAGATTTTTGACTAGGTATAGACTTAGTCTCATGAGGATATGATAGGAGGTTGTTGGCTAGATTTGAATTGCAACAACTCCACTTATTCCTCCACCATTGGGCGCTACATAGGTCAGATTTTTGGTAGAAAAATATGATTCAATTCAATCATTCTCTCATCTCCAAAAGTGCATCCTTTTGTTAGGTTCTCTTAAGGGTTTTTTGAAAATTACCTAGCCTCTTCTCATAGAACTTCATGCGCCACTTTGTGAGTCTTCATGCTGAAAATTCACTCAACTAAACACCTTGAAACCTAGGCCTCTTTCTCTCCTATTGGACGCCTAGCTAGCCTTCCTTGTGGTGTTCGATTGGTGGCTTTTAAGAAGTGTTCTTGCATCTTGACGTAGGGTGGTGTGGATCAACATTAGAGGGTTTGAACCTTCAAACCTTACACTGATCACTTTGGAGTTTTGAATCACGAACAAAGGTATCATTACGTCCTAAAGTACATATCTTAATTTGCATGTGTGTTTCCGCTCTTGAAAAGTTTTATTTTCATCCTCACATGCCTACGACCTTCAAGGCCATTTTCTTTGAACTACTTCACTATATTTTATTAGTAATTAAAAAGCATATTAGCCTATAAACTTAACATTTCTAATTAATTAAGAATATATTATAATTACAATCCCTTTTATCTTACAATTTCTTATAATCACATTTATAATTTGAACCAAAATCAAATCAATGATTTGATGTCATTTTATAATCCTTAATTGATTTTTTTTTTTGGAAACTCCTTAATTGATTTTGTGATACAACCATGAGATATATTGGTAAGATATATCACTTCCATGATATAATAATAATAATAAAATAAGAATTACAGCTAAACATTTATTTATTGGAAAAAGTGTTTATTCTTTTAAAGAAGGGTTCGCTTTTTCTGCAGATAAGTTATCTGCAGCAAGCCAATACGACGTCGTTTTGGGGCAAAAATCATGGTGTTTTTGTAATTTTAATTTATTTCAGGGCTATAATAGTCTTTATATTTCTAATTTTTTAATATTTCAATACCAAAACGACGTCGTTTTGCGAATAAATGCAGATAACTTATCTGCATTAACTGCAGAAACATTTTTTCCTTTAAAAAATATAAAATTATGTCATATTATTGTATTTTATAGTGAGAGTCACACAATAAAAATTATGGTAAGAAAAATGAGAAGTTTTTTTTAAATTTAAATATTAAATAAAATTTAATAATTTTAATTAAGATGAATTTTCTTTAAAAGAATAAATATTTTTTCCTAATTAATCTAATTGAATTTTTCTTACACTCCAAATATAAGAAAAAATGGGAAGGTTATACTTAGAACCTATTTTTCTTTACAACCTCTTACAACTAATATCTTAACCGTTGATTTCCATCAATCAACGGTTAAGATTTTCACAAATAAAATTTATTAATTAATTATTAATTCGCAATAAATCTTAATCGTTGATGAACGAAAATCATTGGTTAGGATCTAAAAGAATATAAGCTTATACACTTTAAAATGACAGATGTTTTTCCCAGTTTTTTTTAAATTTGATTATAAAAATAAAAAAATTACAATTTTTAGAATTATTTTTATAAAAACATATCTTATTAAATAAGTTTTTTTTTTAAATTAAAAAATTATTTTAAAATTAGTATTCAAACATTATTGGATCAAAATTATTAATTAATTAATAATAAATTTGGCCCATTAAATTTGATCCAATATATTATAACCATCGATGGACGGAAATCAATGTTCTATAGAATCTAAAATGATATAAGATTATATTGTTTAAAAGAATAGATGTTTTTCCCTTAAAAATAAGGGCAAAATATACTTACTACCAAAAAAGTTTACCACCTTTACAATCAACCTAATCACCATTGATTTCCGTCAATCTAACGGTTATAATTTATTGTATTTATTGAAAATTAATAATTAATTAATAAATGGGACCTAATAATTTCCAATAAATTATAACCGTTAGATTGATGGAAATCAATGGTGATTAAGTTGGTTGTAAATATGGTAAACTTTTTTGGTGGTAAGTATATCCTTCACTTAAAAAATATGTCCAATTTATTTTTATTTTGTTTTGATTTTTAATTTAAAAAAAAAACACCGAACATGATTAAAAATGCCCTTAGGTGTTCTTTGGTGGGAGGTTTCTTAAAATTTTCCCATCCAAATCAAGCCAGCAATTGTTGATTTCTTTGTTTGGTAGAGAGTTTCTTAAAATTTCCCCGTCTATTTATATTGCATAGCTATTCAGATTTGGCCTTTGAAATGGAGCAATTACCACTATTTAAAAAGCTTTCTTCGACGTGGTTTTTCTTAGTTAGATGGGTAAATGACAGAAGGTGAAAGTTGACCCAGACCAAAATACCATCAAGTTATCAAATTTTCTCGATAAATTTTTTTTCAACCAAACAACTTTTTTATATTTTCCTACCAAACTCACTTTCAAATCATTTGCTTCTTAATTTCATTTCACTAATATTCAAAACATTTCTCCTACCAAACGCCCCGTTAATCTTTTTCCCGGTTCTTCTCCCCAAATCTCAATTTCATCACAAAAATTCCCAAAATTGAAATCCTAAAAATGGATCCGGACATTTCACGGTGGGTCCTCGAATTTCTTCTCCGGAGTTCCGTTCCCGATTCCCTGATCCACAAAACCCTCACCGTCCTTCCTCTCTCCGGCGCCGATAACCGCCTCAAGAAAACCCTCCTCCTCCGCACTCTCCAATCTCACCTCCTCAAAGCCTCTCTCACCGAAACCGCACTCGAAATTTTCGAGGTTCTCGAGGACCTCGACCGGAACGACGCTGTTCCCGTCACCGACGCCATGCGCCAAGCCTACTGCGCTGTCGCCGTCGAGTGCACAGTCAAGTACCTCGCCGCGTCCCCCGACGAATCCGCCGGCGAGTACTTCGGCGCCGTCCGGAGGATCTGGCGGGGCCGGGTGACGGAGATGACGGCGGAGGGTCGCCGGAGTGGGTTGTTCTCCGGCGAGTTGACCCGGTGGAGGGATGACATTGAGGCTGCGCTTTGGGATCATGGGGTTTCTGAGAGGTTGGCGAGTTTGAATAGCAGAAGGGACGCGCTGAAGAAGGTGAAGGTGTATCTGAATGAAGCGTGGGAAATCATGGGTCCTTCGTTTCTCGATTCCGTGGCGACGTTGTCGAAGGCGAATGGTTTGCGCCCTGAAGGTGTTTGTGAATATGCTTTGGGTGATGAATCGATGGGGAAGCGTGATGGAGGGATGGAGGGTTCAGCGAAGGAGAGAAGGGACTCTGTTGGTGGTGATAGGAGTGATTCTGATAATGATAATGATGATGACGATGCATGCTGCATGCAGAATGTGGCAGTGACGGGTGAAGTTCAGGGCAAGGAACAATTGGAAGAGAGAGTTGGAGCTTCTGTTGATACAAATCAGGAAGTGGGTGGGCTTGATTTACCAACACAGGGAAATAAAGGGCTTGATTTTCCAACACAGGGAAATAAAGGTCTCTTTTTTTTTTTTTTCAAAAAAATAAATAAATAACTTGGGTGTTGCTTTCTAAATTTCGGTGTCAAGTTTCTTATGCTTTGAATTGTATTTGTTACTAGCAAGTTATGTTTGTGTTCAAGGACTACACACAATAGTAACTGTGAGCTGAGAGTAGTATGGCTTAATTTGTTGATGAAATTAACTGTGGAGTATCTCTTGCGTGTTTTATCAAGGTTTCTGTGTTTGTGCTTGCAAGCATTTTTGGAATATATATGCTATTTATTCATTATTCATTATCTAAATAAGGATATTATTATTATTTTATTTTTTTGTGTATTACCCTAGAAATTATACTTTAGTCCCTCTCTATCTCTATCTCTCTGTGGAAGAGAGGAAATTTGGAATTTGATTGTTTGGCTTATTAAGTATTAACAGTGAATTGGCGCAAAAAGTGTTTCCTTATTTTGTTTGTATGTTACCTTTGCCACTGTTGTTACTGCCAATTGGATGTAAGTAGTTAGCTTTTTTTTTTACTACCCACCCTCTACAGGATTCTTGTCAATGAAAATCAGTTTAAGCTTTAGACAAATACTTCTATGGTTTTTAAAATGAATAGGTCTTTCATTATTCAGAGGAAGCTTCAATGATACAAGTTACAACACAGTTCAAGAATTGCTATGCCTACACCTATTTTATTGTTATTTACATTTGTCAGAATACCTACTCCTCCTTTATCTGTTATTTGTTTGTTTGTATAATTGAGGAATGGGTTTTCATTTTCCATTTCACTCTAGTATAGGTCTCCATGCTTTTCATTATTGTTTGTACATTATTGCTGATTGTAATTCATTATAAATACAACATAGCTTCAGAGAATTCTCTAAGCTATTCCAATGATTCTTTCTTCATGGTATCAAGTGCAAGGTTCATTTAGTCCATTCAAAAGCTTAAATACTCCCAGGTTCACCAACATACCTCAAAACCACTGTGAATCAAGATGGAAACACTCCCAGTCAACCCAGAAAATTCCGACGACCCGATCTGGAGCTCCCCACCGGCAGAAACTTCCTCACGCGCCGCCACACGCCGCCACAGTCCAAGCGCGAGAAGCCCACGCGCAGCCCAGTTCCGTGCGCGTGAAGGCCACGCGCCGCCTTCCACTGCTCATCTCCGTTCGCCGTGCTCGACTCAGTCTCCTCTTTCTGTTCCAGTACTGAGTTGCTCCATTCTGGTTCTTTTCAATAGTGTATTGTCCAAATCCACTTATTATTGTTTGTTGTTCAAACCACTTCTATTCCAGTACTGTGTTTCTGCCTTGTTTTTGTGCGATTTGGGTCTGTTTTTTAGCTGTGTTGGAGTAAATATGACTTCAAATGATGAAGATTCTTCTTGTCCCAAAACTCCTCTCTCACCTAAAGTTCCTGTTTCATCCGAAGTTACCAATCCGGTACGTCATGCTCCAGTTGCTTATGCTTTTTCAGGTTCACCAACAATTACATCTGAAAAGTTAAATAGTAAGAACTATTTAGCTTGGTCCTCTTCTGTTGAGTTGTGGTTTCTTGGTCAAGGTCTTTCAAACCATCTTGAAAAGTCAATTTCTGATATTCCTCAAATAGAACGAAGTCAATGGGAAATGTTTGACTATCAGTTATGTGCCTTGTTTTGGCAATCTGCGGAACCCACAATTTTAATTAATTTTCGCACTTTTAAAACATGTGTCACTTTTTGGAATAAAGCTCGCAGCTTATTTGCTAATGACATTCAAAGACTCTATGATGCAGCCCAGAAATTGGCTTCTCTTCACCAAAATAGTCATGATAGGACAAGTTTTGTTGCTCAGGCACAGGCAACAGTGGAGGAACTAAAAATGTTTTTACAGGCTGACAGCCATCAAGGCTTGTTGGGAAAGTTGGAAAATCTATATGTAGTCCTGGTATTGCGTGCTATGCATCCTGATTTCAATCACATTCGAGATCAACTTTTGACTAGTCACGAAGTACCCACCATGGACTATCTTACCACTCGCCTCTTGAGGGTTCCCAATTCCACTACTTCAGACCCGCGTCCCAACATAGTTGACACTTCGGCTTCCGCTTTAGTCACTAACTCTGGCTTTCGTGGAGGACGTGGAGGTCGTGGTGGACGAGGAGTTCGGGGAGGTCGTGGTGTTCGTGGTAATCGCAACAACAATCTTCACTGCACATACGGTAAGCGATCAGGCCATACTCAGGAGACATGTTACTCTCTACATGGTTTCCCTGATAAATCTGTCAATCTCACTCAGTCTGAACTTGGTGTAGAAGAAGGGACGAGATTTAACACTGGTGAACAGTCATTTTCTCTTACAGAAAAGGAGTTTCAGGAATTTCTTCAGTTGAAAGCAGCAAAGCCAACTCAATCTTCTACTACCACTGTTGCTCATTCAGGTAATCCTACAGTTTGTATTTCTCATACGGGTAATAATTCCACACCTTGGATCCTTGATTCAGGTGCCTCTGACCATGTAGCTGGTAATCAGTCTCTCTTCTTTTCTCTTTCTTCACCTGCTTGTCCTCGTTTTGTAACTTTAGTTGATGGTTTCAAAGTATCTGTCCGAGGTATTGGTGTTGTCTCACCCAATGCATCCATGTCATTAAATTCTACTTTATTTATACCTGGTTGTCCATTTAATTTAATTTCCTTGAGTCAGCTTACAAGATCTCTGAAGTGTTCCGTAACTTTTTATTCTGATTCTTTTGTTATCCAGGACCGTGGTACGGGAAAGACGATTGGCATAGGACATGAATCACAAGGACTTTATTACCTCCAATCAACCTCTCATAGGGCATGTGCTACTGTGGAATCTCCTAGTCTTATCCATCACCGTCTTGGTCATCCCAGTTTATTAAAACTTAAAAAAATGGTCCCAGGTCTTGAAAATCTAATGTCTTTCAGTTGTGAGTCATGTCAACTTGGCAAGCATGTTCGTTCTTCCTTTCCTAGTAAGGTCAACAGTTAAACAACATCTAGTTTTTCTGTTATTCAGTCTGATGTTTGGGGTCCTAGTCGTGTTTCTACACCAACTGGGTTTAAATATTTTGTGACTTTCATTGATGATTTTTCTCGATGTACTTGGTTATTTTTAATGAAGGAACATTCAGAAGTCTTTCCCATATTTCAATCCTTCTGCAGTGAGATTCATAATCAATTTAGCAAAACAATCAAAGTTTTACGTAGTGATAATGCCAAAGAATATTTCTCTGCTGACTTCTCATTGTTCATGTCATCTCATGGGATTTTGCATCAATCATCATGTCCGCATACCCCCCAACAAAATGGCGTAGCCGAAAGAAAAAATCGTCACCTTATTGAAACTACTCGTACATTGTTGTTGGATGCTCATATGCCATTGCAATTTTGGGGGGATGCTGTCTTAACCGCATGCTATTTGATTAATCGTATGCCTTCCTCTGCTATCAATCATCAAGTCCCTATTCAGGTGTTAGACCCGCAAATTCCTTTGTATACAGTTCCTCCTCGAGTATTTGGTTGTACTTGTTTTGTCCATGATCTATCTCCCGGGCGCGACAAGTTGTCCCCTCGTGCTATCAAATGTGTCTTTCTTGGTTATTCTCGATTGCAAAAAGGGTACCGGTATTATTCTCCTATCACTCATCGTCACTATATCTCTACCAGTGTCACTTTTTTTGAAGACACACCGTACTTCACTTCAACCACTGATCCTATAGTAATCTCTGAAGCTTTACCGGTACCATACTTTGGTGGTCTCCCTTTGTCTTCTTTACAGGTACCTACAGATATTCAGCCTGATCATGAGGAACCCATCGTTTCTCTACCAGATCATGACCAGCTTGATCCTCCCCAACAACCAATCATCACTTACCAGCGACGTTCCAAGGTAGCCATTCTTACAACCGAGGTAGTCACTGAGGATCCTTATACATCATGTCCTATCCCAACGGCTTTTCCTACTATGGACCTACCTTCCTCTACTACATCGGCATCAACTCCCGGTAAGTCTGTCAGTTCTTCTCTTATTGCTATTCGTAGAGGTAGTCGTACCACCCGTAATCCTCATCCTATTTATAACTTCTTGAGTTTTCACCGTTTGTCTCCGTCATATTATGCATTTGTATCCTCTGTTCAGGTTCCTAACACTGTTAACGAGGCTCTTTCCCACTCTGGTTGGAGGCAAGCTATGATTGATGAGATGACTGCCCTTGAGCACAGTGATACATGGGACTTAGTTCAACTTCCCCGAGACAAAAAGGTTGTTGGATGTCGTTGGGTATATGCAGTTAAGGTAGGCTCTGATGGCAGTATTGATCGACTTAAAGCCCGTCTTGTTGCTAAGGGATACACTCAGACTTATGGTCTTGATTATAGTGAGACATTCTCTCCCGTGGCCAAAATGGCATCTGTTCGTCTATTCCTAGCCATCGCCGCTATTGGGCAATGGCCTTTATATCAGCTAGACATAAAGAATGCCTTCCTTCATGGTGATCTAGATGAGGAGATTTATATGGAGCAACCACCTGGTTTTGTTGCTCAGGGGGAGTTTGGACTAGTTTGTAAGTTAAAACGGTCTCTTTATGGGTTGAAACAATCTCCTCGAAATTGGTTTGGCAAGTTCAGCACAGTTGTACAGAAATTTGGGTTATCTAGGAGTGAAGCTGATCATTCAGTTTTCTATCGTCACACTCCCTTTGGTCGATGTATTTATCTGGTGGTTTATGTTGATGATATAGTGATTACAGGTGATGATAATGAGGGTATTTTGCAGTTGAAGGAGCACTTGTTTCAACATTTTCAAACAAAAGATTTAGGACAACTCAAATACTTTCTCGGTCTTGAGGTAGCTCAATCACAAAGTGGCATTGTGCTTTCACAACGAAAATATGCTCTAGACATTTTGGAAGAAACTGGTTTAACAGATTGCAAGCCTGTTGACACTCCAATGGATCCAAATCACAAGTTATTATCAAATCAAGGAGAACTGTATTCAGATCCTGACAGATATAGAAGGTTAGTTGGTAAACTAAACTACCTTACCTTAACCAGACCAGACATCTCCTTCCCGGTAAGCGTAGTAAGTCAATTTATGCATGCTCCGTGTATTGAGCATTGGGATGCTGTGGTTCGAATCTTACGATATATTAAGAATGCTCCAGGAAAAGGATTGTTGAATGAAAATAAAGGTCATGCTAAGGTTATGGGATACTCTGATGCTGATTGGGCTGGATCACCCAGTGACAGAAGATCAACTTCAGGATTTTGTGTATTTATTGGTGGTAATCTAGTATCTTGGAAAAGTAAGAAACAAAATGTGGTTGCAAGATCCAGTGCAGAAGATGAATATCGTGCAATGGCAAATGTTACATGTGAACTCATATGGGTAAAACAATTACTTCAAGATTTGAAGTTTGGAGATACTAATCAGATGAGACTCTACTGTGATAATCAAGCTGCATTGCATATTGCATCAAATCCCGTCTTCCATGAAAGGACCAAACACATTGAGATTGACTGCTATTTTATCAGAGAGAAAGTCCTTTCTAAAGAAATCCTCATTGAATTTGTTAACTCAAGCTATCAGCTTGCTGATATTCTTACTAAGTCACTGAGGGGACCAAGAATACAATTTATCTGTGACAAGCTTGGTGCATATGATATATATGCTCCAGCTTGAGGGGGAGTGTCAGAATACCTACTCCTCCTTTATCTGTTATTTGTTTGTTTGTATAATTGAGGAATGGGTTTTCATTCCAGCATGGGTTTCCATTTCACTCTAGTATAGGTCTCCATGCTTTTCATTATTGTTTGTACATTATTGCTGATTGTAATTCATTATAAATACAACATAGCTTCAGAGAATTCTCTAAGCTATTCCAATGATTCTTTCTTCAACATTCTTTTTTCCATGTGTCCCCAGTAGGAATTCACAAATGCAATCTTCAGCTTAAACGCAAGCACTCTGCACTTCGTGCATGCCGTAGGGGTGTTAAAATATCTGGTGCTGAGGAAGTGGAGCCATTAAAATCGTGGGTGCCTAGTCCTGAAGTTGAAAAAGTTCGGGAATCCCTTAAATCAAGTTCTTTGGAGCTACGAGCATTGGTCAAGGATCCTCTTCCTGATGCAATGCATACGTCTGAAATTGTAAGATCCAAATTGGCAACAAAAGATGTTCCTCCTATTGAAAACCTGCGCGGAGACATAGATGTACCAGATTCAGATGTTTGCAAGAGTATTGTACCTTTTCAACCTGATAATGCCAATCTTGCCAAGAAGTCTTCTGTTCATTGTGGTAATGTTAATCGTCCCAACATAATGAAACGGACTAGTACTGCCCGTACTTATGAGGTAATCATGTTTTTAATTATCTGTTTTAACCTGGGGGCCAATTCCATTTAATTTTTTAACTGTTAGCAAGGGACCAGGTTTTGATCTAAACGGTGGTATCTTGTTCAAGATGAGTTCATTCATGGGAAAATGCTTGCTGTTTTGTGGAGGAAGTTCTTCTTCGAGAAGGATTACCACCACCCATGGTTTTAAATTGTGGTTGTGGTTACAGAAATTGTGGACAATTACGGGAAATTGTGGTCGATGTGGTCGTCATGCAGTTGCAGAAACTGCCAAAACCACGATTTTTGTGACAATATAAAACCATGCCATCGCCTGATACAGTGGCCTGTGGGTTCTGCAGATGTGGATCAACAAAGACTTTGTTGATTTTCTGCAATCAGATGGTTAAGAGTCTCCATTTTTTAATGGATTCTTCTCTCTTGTTCTGGGTACTCAATTTGTACGTCTATATGTTTTTGCATTGGCATGTTAGATATTTCCTTGTCTTTGCAGTGGGATGATTCTATAGATAATTTGCCACAAGGAAGACAGCCAAGAAGGAGGAAAAGGAAATGGTCTTCATTGGAAGAGGAGACACTAAGGGCTGGTGTAAAAATGTATGTGCTTGTCCTAAACTAATCAAACCATAAATGTCCTGGTGACTGGTGAATACATTATGATTTCATGTTCTCATTTATCAGGTTTGGAGAAGGAAACTGGGCGACAATTCGAAACTTCTACAGTAACATTTTTGAAAATAGAAGTGGAGTATGCAATCTATGCACCAAAATGCTTTACCTTGTTTCTTTTTGGACTTATGCCTTTAGTTTAACTCGATCTTTTTTCTTTGAAGGTTGATCTGAAGGACAAATGGAGAAACATGATAAGGTGACACAGAGGAGCTGTTTGAACATTCTATGTATATATCTTAGGGAGGTATTTTTCCTTGCATAGACTTTTGAAATTGTATTTCCTTGGTTAATAGGGTTAATGTTTGTATTAACACTTGCAATTTCACTTCTTGCTTGATTCTTTCTGTTTTAAGAAGGGAGGAGGGCTTTGTTCAGTTTCACAGGGACACACACATCAAATGTGTTAGGACTATGGTTTAGATTTTTTGAAACACTTTTTAGGCAAAAACTTCAAAATACCCTGAAAAAAGAGTAAACTGTCCATCATTTCAAGCGTGCTGCTGCCATCATGCCATACTGTCATGGACTCATGGCATAGCAGCTGTCATGGCACCTTGATCACCAAGCAGCAATGCCATGAGCCTCTGATAGTGTTTTGCACGAATTTAACAGTGCCTTACCACCATGGCACCATTAAATTATAAGTTGTATCATACAAGGCTTGTCAACTATGATAAAAGTAGAATATCAGTAGTTGGTATGACCTATTTCTAACTGATGTCTTGTACTTTTGTGATCTTGGATGACCGAGTGTGTTGAAAGCTTTTTTGTTCTTTCCTTGCCTTTCTCCTCCCTGGTTCATACTTCATAGTCAGTTGGAGGCTTAAGTTGGCCTATGGGATAGACAGCATTACGTTATATTCCTATCTGCAAAAATTTGTCATGCTCCAGATAATGGCAAATGGCAATTTTGATAGCAGGTTCGATGCAATCGAGTTTTGTTAAAAGGTGATCCAACTAGTGCAGTGAGTGAGGAGTGAGGACCAACAACTGGTGTCCAAAGCCCTTGCAAAGGCCCACTCAAACACTTCTGGATTCATCCCTACATCCTGGTTTTCAAAGGCTCATCTGAAGGTTAGTCCATCCCATTTCAAGTGCAGTTTTCGGTGATGCATATAGCATGCATATCTGAAGTTTTATGGCTGTTACGTGATTCCTTTTTATACTAGTTTATGATAATTCAGTAAAAAATTAGGGTTTCTTGTCGTGATATCCAACTTAATGAACCCCTGCATCTTAAAAGCTCAAGACGATTTTAATTTTCTTGCTACTGAGTTAAGAATAAAGAAATCGGATGGAAAAATTCAGTATCATGGTACCATTTTTTTTTTTATCTGGCTGAAAAATCTAATGTGGCATACTGGCCACTTTACCATTCCATGTTGAGCCTTATAGAATGTCCGTCTGCCCTAAAAACAGAAGACACTAATGACGGGTTGAGAACAGATTGTTGTGCATGCAATTAACGTGGCAAGTTGAGGTTGGTATTGATAGTTTTACTTGCATTCATGTTTGCAGCTACTAATGTAAAACATTCCCGTACAAATAAGTGCATTATATAGTTTAATAGAACCTGGTATCGTTGTTTAAAACTTGCTGCCAAATTGCATATCATTTGACTAATGATAGAGAGGATGTACTGTAGCTTACGTCTAACTTGCGGTCTAAATTTCAGGTCATCATCGTTCACGATTACGGGATGCTGGAGACGAAAAGCAATCATGCCAACTTTGAGATATGAATTGTACTATATACAAATGAATTTATGTGATGCTATTTTTTGTTTGATCTGTATATGCAATTATTTCTTGGTAGGATTAAGGGTATGGTAGCCGTGTAAATTTTTAATCTAATAATTCTTGTCCTTCTTCTTCAAGTCATAGATTGGGTGTTACTAATCTCCAGCGTCAACTCGAGTTTTCGAATTTTCAGTGTGTCAATTTAATTTCTTCTATTTTTGTGACTTTGTATAGTTGAATCCTATCGTCGATCTCTTTAATCTGATTTTTGTTCTGCTGTATAACAAGTTGGGTGATTAATCCAAAAGCAGTCAAGTTTTCATTAACTCAGTTTTTGAACATGAGCGCGTGTGATTCCGTAGATGAAACAGTTAACCGGTGTGAATTTGTGCATTTGGACTGAAATCGGATAGATAACTTCTCAAATGCAAATATTTGTAATCTTAAATTTTTCGAAATAAAGTGTCTTATCTTAAATCCTTTTTTCTTGATGTCAAAAACTAACGGAGAAACATTTTAAGCCATTCATAAAAAGTAAATTTTATTTCTAGTTAATTCTTCCCAACTATTGAGGCGGCTACGGATATGAGGCGGAAACGTTACCATAATATAATTTGGCTGTTGTGCAACCCGTAAGCCTAATAATACCTATGCTTTTAGTTCTTTAATCAATATACGCAACTTCTACCTCTTTGAAGTTTCATGAAACGTTCTTTGAATTTTCTCACTAAGAATTATCACATGCAAATGATAAAAAATCTTTGGCTCTATCTATAAATTTGTCGCAGCCACCGTGTACTTGTAAGATTCTCTTAAGGCACCACACCACCCCTGTTCTCCAATCTATATATACCCCATTATCTACAAAACCAAATACTTACCACAAGAGACCCTCTTTACATATATATTAAGAAAAAAAATGGCAGTGACTAAGGTGGCATTGGTTGCTGCAGTGATGATATGCATGCTTATAGCAGGCTCTCACGCTGAAGCAAACTTGACATGTGATCAAGTCACTATCTGGCTAACTCCATGCATCAGCTATGCAGTGTTGGGAGGGAGTGTGTCACCCATGTGTTGCCAAGGTATCCACTCTCTCAATGCAGCATATAAGAATGCAGATGATCGAAGAGGTGCATGCCAGTGCATTAAGGATAAAGCAGCCTATATCCTTGGGATTGACTATAACCGTGTTAATGCTATTCCTGGCAAATGTGGCACTAAATGTCCCTACAAAGTTTACCCTTCCACTGACTGCTCCAAGTAATCCTTCTCTTCTCTGCCTAGCCTCCATATCCATTTTTCTTTCTTTTTTTATTTATTTATTTATTTTGCTGACTGAAAATATTTGATATTCACACTAATATTATGGATTGTGCAGGGTGAAGTAAGCAGCAAAGGGTGCACTATATGACTGGAGATCAAGACTATTGATCACTAGCAGTGCTGGAAAGATTATTCTATATCTAAAAAAAAGAAATATTAAACTTACTAGGGAATAAAGTGTACGGATCGGGTATAACGATCCAACCAATTTGGTGAACAATATATCAGCCAATAAAAATATCCCTTTATTATTTTCTTTCTTAAGGTTACGTTATGACATTGTGGCATTAAAATGGATTGTAAAAAATAAGAACGTAAATTCCAAGGGTAGCTCAGTTTGGTAACTGAAATTCTAATGATTTGTTTGGGTCAGAGATTCAAATCTTGGCGTGTCTCTGTCCTCGAAGTGGGGAGCTCAATGCACTCGTTGTTTCAATGAGGAGCTAGCCAATAAAAAAAAAAGAACGTAAAGAAAAAAAAAAAAAAAAATATATATATATATATATATATATATATAGCGCAAAAAATATATGGCTGAAGGATGGTCCTTCCACTAAAAAATTGATATCTGAATTAATTTTTTTTTCTCTCTCTCTCTCGTCTCTCCTCAATCTTTTATCTCTTTCTCTCACCACATTCCCACAAAATGATTTCTGCTCCTGGAGCAAAGAAACTTTGCTCAATATGTTGTGGCACAACGTTGGACACATGGCAACATCATAGACTCGTCAACTTGGATCATCATGGCTGAGTGTTGACCATTTAGAGGCCAACAGATCACTGACAATAACAATGAAAATAGAACATTATTGGCAAAATTGTGGACACTGATTTGATTTCAATCGATTCATTATTTTGCGATTAGCCTAATTTGGAATGGATACAAGATTAACATTTTAAATTACTCCTAAAAGTGATATTGAGAAAGATCAAATACATACTCTCAGCTCCATGAATCAACTAAACTACCACCATTTGATACGAAAATCCTTTTCAACCTTCGACAGGAAATAAGTTGATCATTTGGGTTAACTCAAAGAAAAAAAAAACAGTAGCTGAACAAAATCAACAAATAGCATTGATCACATTTTTTTTTTTGGAAAAACTATAATATCTTTTAATGGAGACAATTCTGCTCGGCGTGAATCTAGATTTAATGACTTAAACCCTTCCAAATATAATACTATGGATGATCAAATATGTTTTCACCTCTACATACTCAGTTCTCATATATCAATTATTGAACTACCATAATTTGGTTGATCACCTCTTTTATAATATATAAATAACATTCAAATAAAAATATATGGGTTTTATTATAAAGAAAAGAGAAAAAAAAACTGATGAGATTTATTTATCTTTACGTGAGTGTGATAATATCCAACATTGCTACTTGTGTACATTTTTTATTTATTTTTAACCGATAACAGCATAGGTTGATTCATCACAAAGGAGGAACATATTTTTTGTAAAACGAAATAGATATTCCCTTACAAAAAAGAAAAAAAAATGAAAATAAATAATTATAAAGATAGAAATGGTGTAAATGAATTATCTTTCACCACACTTGATAAAAAATATACAGAATGCGTAATATTCTCATTCATAGAAAATATTTGATACATAAAAATAAGTAAGACTATTTTTTTTTTCTTTTCTGCTCATGGGCCATTCTGTGTTTGCAGTAGCTGGAAAAACATCATCTAATATCTCAAATTAACTATTGATATTGTCACATCTGCATTATGAGAGTATTTTTTTGGCCCCCTTAAAATTCACATAATTCGTGGAAGTTGATTATGTAAAATTGGAGGTGTCATTGCTGAAAATTTAATTGTAATATTAGTGATAAGATAATTGGTATTTTGTTTCTAGTAGACATCAAGACTTCCGCGATTGGAAACAAATATCGAAAAGTCTGCACCAAACTCCAAATATGGAAAAATAAGAATCAGAAAAGCCAGCGGAATTCAACAGTTACGTGTAGAAAAATCATCGAATCATTTTTTTTAGTGGATTACAACACTTTGGTTCTACTCTAGCAGAGTCCACATTGTGCGTGGTAGACTTCTTTCAATAGCCTAATCAAACAAAATAACAATCTCACATCCTCGCGGGATTAGCGCATTATATGATGGTTTTTCTTTCTATCTATTGGCATACATATGTACATTATTGGTGTCCAATCTAATAAACTAATGAACCAAATATAATTGGCACGAGTCCAATCTAATAAACTAATGAAACAAATATCATTGGCACAAGTGGTAAGGAGCTTGTATTCCTTAACTACAAGTCTCAAGTTCGAGTCTTGGGAATGAAAAAAATGATTTTGTGAGAGCGGTCTCTACTTTGGATCTGATAGTTCTTGAACCGGACTAATATTTAAAATGAACCGATTGAAGAGACTCAAAAAAGTTAAACTAAGGTTTAATTTTTGTCTCAATTTTTCATTGATAATATCACGATCATTGTGATTTATAGCGTACACAAACCTGAGAATGGGACAAATTTTCCAATTCTTAAACTTTTCACCCCAATGAATGCTTGTGTGCTTTCATACACTTTAAATTCCAAAATGACTACTTGATTTCAACTTTTCCTACTTAATGTCGGGCTAATCGATTTAAAATATACCATTGACGATTGACCAGTGATCTTTAATTTAATTATAAATTAGTCTTGGAATAAAAAAGTTTTCTATCTTTTTAAACCTTTGTCAAAAGAAAAAAAAAAAAAACTTGTCCAACTTTTTTTTTAGCAATAACTAATGGTATGCAGACAACGTTATCGTCCCATGCGCTTCGCTTTCCCTTCTCGACACTGGTTATAATGGAGTTTGGCCCACAATAACGAACCACATTACCTCTAGAGATAAGACAGCTGCTAAAGACACAAATCTGCCCTATCTTTTTTTGACTATTAATGTATTATAAGACAAAAAAACCAAAGAAGAAATGAGAGTTAAAACTGGACGTACTAAAAAAAATAAATTACACAAACATAGTTTAATCAGTAATCTCGATTTTAAGTTTTGTATAAGCAATTGTATTAAAATTTTAATAGACAGAATTTTACTAGTCCTAACTCGATTGGATTGATGGAGTAATTGTTTAGCCTGTGGAAAAATCTTAAAAACAAAAAAAAGTTAAAACTTAAAAGGCAAGGCAGAGAGAGAACCGAAGAGGGGAGTCCTTATCTCCAAAACAGGCGACAAAGGACAGCTGCTGTTAGCAAAGCCAAAATCGAAATACATGGACGAGGTATTTCGGAACCTTATCTCCAAAATGATGATTGACGCAGTCCTCCATTAGAGTTAAAAAAATCCAGATGCAATCAGTTAGCTATATGCTAAGTATTCATAAATATCTGATCTAAGAAGCATAATACAAGAAGTCTTCAAAACTCTTTTGTACAACTACAATGAATAAATCAAACTACATAAATATCTGATCTGAGAAGAAGCATAATACATTGAGTCTCCAACATTCTAATAGTACAACTACCATGAATAAATTAAACTATAATAAGACATTATCGAAGGAACTAAGTCCATCTTACACATCCTTTTCTTTTCTTTGATAATTTATTTTACATATCCTTGAAATGGAACACAACAACAAATCACAGTTTACATGCTATCATGTAAATGATGATACAAACGACAGGAGAGGGATCGATAAACATCCCAAGTCCCAAGATACATTACAAAGACACCATGAGAATGACCTTTCATTCCCAATATTCTAAAATCCACAAATATCAAAATGCCATGCTTCGACATATGATTGGGTGAACTTTTGCAACAAAACACCAAGGGTGCTTCACCTTTTTGGGGAGCATCCCTAAGAATAAACAATTAAGAATTAATCCTTAATGTGAATGGAATATTTAGTGAAGCAGATTACCTTCACTAGATGACTACATGTCAACACTAAAAACAATTGAAGAGAAGGGAATGCACTGGATAAGTCAGCAGGTCAAGCAGTTTCGGTCAAATTCAAAATGTGGTGCTGCTCTCACTAGCAGATATTGAGGGACCTTCAGACTTCACGAGGGTTGATCCTTTGCTACTAATGTCAAGTCCCTGCAAACGACCAAGCTGGTCATTCTGCAATATATCTGACATTTGGAGAGTATTTGTTTGTTGCAGCTGATGAGTTGGCATGCTAGATGGGGAGTGACTAAATGGAGGCAACTGTATGTTTTGGTGACCAGAAGGACCTGAATGTGGTGGGATTGGAAAGAAATTTGACCCTGCAAATGGCATCTGGTGCATTCCCAGATTAAAAGACTCGGAGTGGTTCATTATGTCCCCAGTAGCAATCTTAAGCCTCTCAACTTCCTTCATCAATGCATCATTAAGAGCTACATCAGATCAGAAACAGATTCCAATACAATTAATTAACCTTAAAAAAATAATTATAAAAACTATCATTTCGAAAAATGTAAAGTATGTTATTGTATCAAAAAAAAGTGATCGACTTAATAATAGTTACCATCGCGAAGCTGTGCCTGTTGCTCCATGGCTTGGAGACGGAGCTTAAGCTCAGTATTTTCTGTATTCAGACCAGTTGTGTCCCTCTATAAAAAATCAAGAAGTGATCAATCATATTCCTATTCAACCACAAGTTTACGCATAATAGCTGAAGTCAACTAATGGTGAAGTTTAATGAAAAGTCAACCTGTGTACCAGGAATTACCTTTGTACAATTAAATTACTCAATAATAATTCACAAAAAGAAAAATACTCAATATTATGATCAAGAAATATATAGATTTGATTTGTATAGGAAAAAAAAAAGGAATTTCTGAAGAGAAATACAAAAAGAGTGCATCTACTTATCTAAATGCGATATTTTTGTCATTAAAACTAAGTTTGAGCAGGTGGTGAGAACTGAGAAGATATGCTAACACAAGGTTGAAGAAGAAACACTTGCAAGCAACGATGTAAGATTATAAGAATAGTCAAACAATAATCATAAGCAGCAGAAAGGGAATAAGAAACTGCAGTGGCATATTAAGACCTAGTTCAACTAAATTCTTGCATAAGTCAACACCAACCTGGTACAGTGTCAGTTGGGCAGAGAGAGTTGTGGCTTCAGTCTGAAGGGTCTGAACTTTGCGCTCAAGTTCTTGTATATAGCGGGCCTTTCTCTCTTTTGAACGTGCAGCAGATTGCCTATTTGCGAGGATTCTATACATAACAACAATAGTTGTGAGAATAACAAAAAAAATTCCACACCAGCTATTAAAATACAGTTATTAAGTGAAATTAAAGAGCAGTGTCTATCGCCTAAACCTCACGCTCCCTCACTTTTGCTGCTTCCCATCCCCATTTTAAATGATCTACATTTAACGTCTCTGCCTATTCAGAAATTTTAAGTTCTAACGTTTTATAACTATTATATTGTCATTAGATTTAACATAATCTAGACAAAAACAGGAAGATTCTTAATGACAAACGAATTTAAATTGTGGTCGGCGAATGCATTATATTGCGGTTTTGGAGGTCTCCAGACCTACACAACCGGAACAAAGCCTTAATTGCTGCTGCATCAGCCACATTTTCCTACAATTGTCTGCAACTTTTGTAGTCCCAATACAACGGCAATCTAAAACCTTCCTCCCTGTCTAATCAGAAACCGTAAGTTATCAATTATAACGTCACTTCCCTTTTCAGTCATATAACTCATATCCCATTCCGATGCTTCAATTACTGCCAGGGTTTGAGAACTTGCTTCTACAAAACACTAGAATCATATAAAGGAGGAATTTTCCACAGCAACCAACTTATACAATTGAATGATCAATGTAGGATACATATAACACAGCAGAGCTAGCTTTGTGTAATGTAAAGATACGCATGTAAATCTATCCACGCATCAAGTCATGAAAAACACAGCAACTATCAAATATCAAAGCCAAACCTAAGATTCCCATATGAAGATTCTGCGAAAGCAATAGTTTGAGATCAGATAAGGTCAACTAAAAAAGTCATACATCAACTAATCACATTTAAAAGGTAACGCTCAATTTTCATTGTTAATAGGTAATTAAATAATCACAGAACATATGAAAGCAAACAAATAAATAACCAATTTGTAACATTCATGATTCACGAAGACTCGAAGCAATGCAATTGTAAGGACTCAGAGAGTAGTAATAATAATAATAATAATAATATTTATTATTATTATTAAATTATAAACCAACTATTGATGAATTTACGTAACATCAACCTTAATCCATTGCTTTCAGTTTCGAAACCAAAATTGAAGAGCCAAAAACTTGATGCGTTTTCAATGAAGTATAAATTCAGAAAAAAAATATAAGGGAGGATCATAGACCTCTTGGCACGCTTTGGATCAATCGACCATAGCTCAGCGAGCTTATCGGGAGGCATGGCTTTTTTGGCTTCCATGATCTCTCCAAACATGCTCGTCGACGTTGAACCGTCGACGGAGCTACTGTGCCTGTGCCTCGACCTCGCCATGGTGGCGCTCGAGCTCTTCTCTCCGTCGTTCTGACCGCTCGTGCCGGCGCCGTTACCGTAACCGCTCTGATCCGATCCGTTTCCGCCGCGACCCGATCCGTTCGTCCCTCCTCCGACTGCTCCGAGCTTCTCAACGTCAATGTAGGTGGAGAACAGGTCGTCCTCGGATCCGATCTCCTCCAGGCTCGCCGTCGAGGATCCGCCGTTGAACGGATCCGACGGAGATAGGTCCATAATGTCATCCGGCAGCCGGTAACTGGCCTCCGACTGTGCCCTTCGATGGTGAGAATGGGACTCCCCGGCGCCGGAACCGGAACCGGAACCGAAGACCGGATTGTCAGAACCACCGTTCCCACCACCGCGGATAAACGGCGACGTAGTCGCCATGGCATTGGGATTAGGGATAGGGTTTGAAGGCGGATCTTGCATTTGGGTGGCCATTCTCTTTTCTTTTCTTCTCTTCTCTCTGTTTTTTCCGATCGATTCTCTGTTTCTCTCTCTGTCTCTGCTCTTTCTTCTTCCTCACGTTGAAACAAAATATTAAGAATTCTTTTTTATTATTATTTAATATTGTTTATAATTTATCTTATTTTGTTTTGACTTTTATGTATTTTGTAGATTTACTTTTTTAGGAAATTTGCCTGAGAATGTTCTTAAGGGCTTAAGGGATTGTTAGCTAAGGAATTAAAAATAAAGATTATTAATTGAAAAAGTAAAATATTTAATAAAGAATATTAAATATTTTTTAACAAATATATTTAAGACACGATTGGTAAGATCATTAATTTTTTTTTTATTACATAGCGACGTGGAGATTTAAACTTGTCCTCTCTTCTAAATTTGTCAAACAATGCAACATTAATTCATTCATATAGCTTATTTCATCGTTCTGCAATAAATAGCGCAAGTTATATGAATTAAACGACGGCTTTTTAATAAAAAAAAATAAGTTTGTAAAAAGATTATTCAGGTAAATGTCTTTTTTAATATATGGTTTTGTTTAGAAGGTTTTCTACGTCTTTTTTTAATCTTTGTTTATCAAGCTAAATCAATTTTTTTTATTGGGGAACTTTTATTGATTTCACTTTGTATAAACCATTCGCTTTTAAAGATGGTACAACAATGAATACATACTCTCACCCTACTCTCGTTTATTAACTGAGCTTATTTTATTGATTTTTCTTCACAAGAATAAATTATTTTATGTGGAATTTTTTTAATAGATGCTGCTCTAACTTATTTTTGTAACACTTTATCCTCTAACTTTTAATATTTGGTAAAAGTTTTCTTTTGGTTTAAGAGGTTATTTTCAATCACAAACAATGTGTTTGAAGTATTGTTTTTCTTTCGTTCATATGATTTTTAATTCTATGATTTACATATTCAATTTCTTTTAAGACAAATTTGATATATCGAAAATGTACAACCTGCAATATGACATTAATCTCATATTTTACCTTTATGATAGCGAGCATCTAAAATAATAATTTAAAAATTTTGTACGAATTAAATTTCTTTATATTTTTTATGGACTTTACATCTCTCATTTAACATTAGATTAGAAAATTTCCTACACACATAATTTTAATGGGTCCCACCATAAACAAAAAACAAAAAATAAATAAAAATATTACACACAAAACAAAACAAACTCTGACATGAAAAAACAACTCTCCTATTAAAGGAAAAACTGTTTTTCTATTTTTTATATGCCCTTGTGAACCCCGTCTTTGAAGATGAAACGATATGAACGGGAGAAAATTATTATTGTATATCTTCATGCATGTGACCTAAGTATTATTTAATTCATTAGATTTTGTACATCATTTTCAAGAGCATATAGCGTCACATGCACAATCATATGATTCAATTGACAATGAATGTCATGGTCACGGATACATTCATAGGGCTTTCTAAAGTGAATGTAGATAAGTTATTTATATTTGTTTTCAAAATGATATTATTTTGAGTTAAAAAATTAAAAAATGGGAAGGGACTCACTTACCACCAAAAAAGTTTACAACTCTTACAACCAATTTAATCATCATTGATTTCCGTCAATCTAGCGGTTATAAATTAATAACATTTATTGTGTCACATTTATTAATTCCCAATAAATTATAATTACAAAAATACCTTGATTTCTGCCTCAAAACGACGTCGTTTTAAGCTTAATATAGATAAATTATCTACATTAACTGTTGAAAAAGCGAACCTTACATATATATTACTTAAATTTTAAATATTTTTCAATATTTAATTGCAAAAGTTTATCATATATATAGATATATGTGTGTGTGTATAGGGATTGATGTTTCTAATATTATAAAAAATAATTTTATCTCTTACATATATATAAAAAAATATGAGGCTTATTTTTTTCTCTTTTTTTCTCACATGCGTCTTACACACTTTTATATATGTTTAGAAGATAATTTTATCTCTTAAAACATAAGAAATATTAATCCCTATTATATATGAGTGTATACCCGTGAAGGATTTATTTTAAAAAGGAAAAGGCGATGAGTGTAAAGTAAAGCTGGTTAAAAATTGGAACTTTATTGCCGTGAAAGATGTCTGTGCGAGTGCGAAAGAGCAACGGAGGTAAAAAAACTATTTGTAAGAAAATAGTATACATGAGTTTACAAAAATAAGTCTAACAAATAATGTGTACTTGATATAACAAAAGATAGTGCGTATTTTGCTAGTATGCAATTTTCTATTAGTTAAAAGAAGTCTTGTAAAGAGGAATCTTGATTTTATCTAAAATAAAAAGCAGTCTCACTTGATGTATTATTATTATTTTCATTACTTTAATTGAACAATATTTTCTTTTTTATGCAAATATGAAAATAAAAAGTGATAAGAAGAACAAACATTTACTTTGGATCCCGAAGTTGTAAATATGCTCAGCTAATACAAAATAAATAAAATTAGTCATTGATGTCCAGTTTAAAAACCAAATTAATTCTTTGACGATATTTTTCAACATCACATTAGTCCTCTAAAAAGACTGATTTGACGTTAAACTTTAATATTAATTTAGTGAAGAAATAAACAATTTTATTTTTGGAGAATCAACATAAAATAAATATTTACTTTACATAAATATACTTTGCAACGATAATTTTCCATTTAACCTTTGCGCTTGATTTAATCTTCATAAAAAATGAAGTGTAATGAAATGCATTATTGTAATAATACGTTAAATATAAGATTTTAACAATAATTTAATGTGTAATTTAACATTATATATATATATATATATATATATATATATATATATATATATATATATATATATAGAGCCGGCAAAACGGGCTCGGCTCGGCGGGCCAACCCGTCCAACCCGTCAAACGGGGTGGGGCGGGCTCATTTTTTGGCAGGTTAATGGCGGGCATAGACGGACTGAGGCGGGTCAGTGTAAATTAGGCTCGGGCTGGCAGACCAACCCGTCCAACCCGCCAAACGGGACGGGGCGGGCTAGGTTTTTCAGCCCACTTTCAAAAGCGGAGCGGGACGAGCCGCCCACTTTGCCACCTCTATATATATGTATACGTGAAAAGAATATTTCTACAACTATTTTAGATAAGGTTATTTATAGCTATTCTTTATAATTATGTACTATCGATAATACATAATTATAATATTAAAGTTTTTTTTTCTCCACGTCAGCAGACAGGTTCTGAAAAGACACTGAGGAGATAAAAAAAGAAACTTTAATATTATAACTATGTACTACATAGTTATAAATGGTAGCTATAGATAATCTTATCTAAAATGGCTATGAAAATATTTATCCACACACACTCACACAAATATTTATATATATATATATATGTCAGGATCATTTTTCACCAGTATCAGTTACACTCTCATTCTTGACCGTTGATCCTATTTATATTTAACTGTTCTAATTTATTAGATATTTGAGTCGTTAGATACAAGCAAATTAATGATCAAGATTTGGTATAAAAGTTCATATTCTTACAACAGTGTAAGAATATCCTGCCATATATATATATATATATATATATATATATATATATATATATATATATATAAGGATCATTTCACACCGGTGTAAGATTAATAAATCTTGCACAACATCTCAACTGTTGATTTTCGTGCATCCAACGGTTATAATTTAGGAAGTTATACGAATTAATTAATCATTAATTACAGTACAAATATCAACTTATGATTTTCGTTCATCAAGATGAGATGTGATGTAAGACTTGTTAGTCTTATACTGGTGTAAAAAGAATTTGCCACTATATTAATTAATTAGTATGATTTCTTAAATTATAATTGTTGGATGCAGACAACGTAGATAAGTTATCTACATTGAGCTCAAAATGATGTCCTTTTGGGGATGGAATTCAAGTATTTTTGTAATTATAATTTATTTCAGGGTTATAATGATCTTTCTTATTATATTTTTTTAATCTTTCAACTCAAAACGACATTGTTTTGGAGGTTAATGTAGATAACTTATCTACATTCACTGTAGAAATATTAAAGCATACATATATATATATATATATATATATATCTTTTATATATATACGAAAAGATATTTCTTCAGCCACTAGAGATAATCTTATCTCCAATCATCCAAAAATTACGTTGTATTGAGGTTAAAAATGAAAAAAAAAAAATTCTAAAAAAAAGAGGGGAAAGATTTTTAAAATACATTTCTCTTTGGTCGATTTCCCATATCTCTGAGATTCTATTCTGCATTGTGGAAAATGAGAGCGCCTCTGCACTACAAACTCAAAAGGAAAAAGCAGGTGCTTCAAAGTTCAAATTTTTTTGAGTAAATCTTTTTTTGGGTCCCTAAAAAAAAATACAGTTCCCACTTTCATCGCATAAAAAAATATCCATATTAGTCCTTTTTTAGGGACTAAATTGGATTTTCATTGAATTTCTAAGGGACCACATTTTCAAAAAATTGAAATTGCAGAGGGACCAAAAGTTCACGTTTTTTTTAAGGGACAAAAGAGGGGACCGCATTTTTTGTTAGGGACCCAAAAGGAGATTTACTCTCTTTTTTAGTCATCCCACATGGAGAAAAATAGTTGACACATTCCTTTGCAAATCTCATGCTTCTTTCATATTTTCGCAGAAAATAGCAAAGAAAGTTTAGTTTTCGGGAAAATGAGTGTGGCTTGACCTTGAGAAATGACTCAAGTGTTGAACAAGAATGTGTATTGAAGGAGAAGAACCAACAGTGACAAAGGAGAAGAACGAAGTGGGAAATCGACAAAGAGGGGAAGAACAACCAACCAAAGGAAAAGAATGAGGGATAACTATGGTTGTGTTTAAGATTTTTACTTTTAGAATAAAAAATTATTATTTTTAACTCAAAATGATGTAATTTTGTGATAGCTGGATATAAGCTTATCTCAAATAGCTAGAGAATTTTTTTTCTATATATATATATAAGAAAAATATTTCTTAAGTCACTTGAGATAAACTTATTTTCGATCACTCCAAAAATATGTCGTTTTAGGTGTTAGGCGAATTAATGAAGGGTATTTCGGGGTGTTTGTTTGTTTATTTATTATATGAATTTTACCAAAACACCCTTCATTAATTCTCGTAACACCCAAAACAACATAGTTTTAGGGTGGCCGAAGATAAGATTATCTTAAGTGAATATATATATATATATATATATATATATATATATATAGGGCATGATTCTTTCACACCGATGTCCAATTTTGAAATTTGACACCAAATCATAATCGTTGATTTCTATCAATCAACGGTTATCATTTATTAGGAATCAAACTTAATAATTAATTATTAATTCCCAATAAATGATAGTCGTAGATTGACGGAAATCAACGGTTAAGATTTGATGTCAAATTTCAAAATTTGACACCGATGTTGTAACACCCTGTGTGCACCCGGCGTATTAAAAATACATATGGCAGTAGCGCAGCTAATTAAACGCGGAAGCTAATTTTTCTTTTCAATTATGACGTCATTATTATTAACCAAGTTGATTACTTAATCTTTTTCCAAAATAATGTCTGTATGTAAATTGCAATAAAAGCTAAATGAATAACCTCATTAAATAAATGTGTATCTAGTCATTGAACTACAACACGTAGACCGGACCTAATCCTGATTCATTATACATCACGAGACTAAATAAACAAAACATAATCAATGTGGCATGGACAATCTCCATGCTCACCCAATAAGGCAACAAAGCCCAACAAAGTCTCAACTCAAATAACAGTATAATGACAATAAATTACAATCAGCATCTAAGTATATCAGCATAAATACGCATGCATCAGTCAATTAAGCTCCGGCCTCCTGCCGCCCGAGGTATCATCCCCCGAGGTACCTGAACATGAAAATGTGCCCCAAACGTGAGGTGAGATCTTTAAAAAGAAATCTCAGTAAGATAAGGGGTCCTCAAGGATCTCTCCACCCCAAGCTCACTTACATGTGCAATGTAAGTTCAAAAAGCAGTATAACAGTATAAGTTCAGAAATCAGTGCAATACAACATATAATCATGTCACGTGTGTCAAAATTTTACTGGCCAAAGAACAAAAGTAGGGATCACATACGTCTACAACCTACAGTACAAGACGCTACTTGTACCTGCCCACAGGATCACCATATTGTATGACGCTACATACTCAGACTTACCGTCTAGGGTGAACACCACATACATATCTAAGGCTTTGCACTTAACAGCTCAAAAGCATTTCAATAAACATCATTTCATGAAAACACATCATGCATATAAACCATCCCCCATGAGGTATGGTGGAACCAACAATGGGCAAAACTGAGGACACGAAAGCTTACCTCGCAAGCTAACTATCCAACTCAAGAATCCAACCCAGTCCAAGGTCCACAAACAGCACTCTCACAGTCTGTTTATACCAACAATCATATCAACATTCATAATCTAAAAGTTTATGAAATAAAGACGTTTTCTTTTTCGTTTAATGATCGTAGGCTTCTCTCAAAGCCATAAGCCTTAAATATTATTGGTTCTGACTTAATTAAATTATTCCAGAGGTTCATAACAATCATTTAAGGTTCCAGAAACTCAACTCACGCTTCTGTCTGGGTAAAATAACTCAAAACATGATTTTTCCCTGAATATCCCAATATTCCTCGGGGACATATCCGCATATCCATATCCGGATATTTACAGACCCAATATCTGGATATCTATATCCAGATATTCATAGACCCAATATCCGGATATCTATATCCAGATATCACCAACCAAATATCCGGATATTTCGCGACAGAATGCAGTTTTTCATTTTTGCGTATATATCCCTTCAAGGTTTCATTTTTAACACTTCCAAACGTCCAAGCATGCATTTTTAGACACATTTAAGCAAACGTTTAAGTTGGTTACCTACTCATCTCATTTTATATGCCAAGACTCAACTTTTATCAAAGAAAACTCATGAACAAGGTTCAAGGACATACCCCAAAGATCAAAACAGAAAAGAGGGGTGCTCTTGGAGCTCTCTATGCAGCTCCCATGGCTCTGACTTCAAGGACCACGAAAATAGCTATCCAAGCTAGGTTCTTTGTTACAAAAATGGCTTCTTGAGATAACAAGTGTCAAAGAAATGGCCTCCACACAACTATCAATGGAGTCAGTCCTCAACCCCTCACCAACAGCAACCACACACTAAGAAGCATGAGCCTCTCACTCACCCAACACAAGCTACAAGGTGTTTACATGATTAAGGAAGAAAACCAAAGAGAAAAGGTGGTTCCTTGGTGAGTTTTCAAGAGAGGGAGGCAATGGAATGTGGAGGCTGATCAGCAACAAGGAAGCCTCACGTAGCCTCATAAATATGGCCAAGGATTTTGTGCAATTAGTATATATAGGGACATTAAGTTTTAATAGTCGGTATTAGCACTAATAGCTCCGCTAATTATTTTAATCCCAAACTTTGGATTCTGAACCTAGTCATTTTTCTAGGATTTATCATATTTTTATTATAATTTTCGTAGCACTTTATCGGTATGCGCTTTTACGTAGCCGGTATCATTCCTGACACCAGTTCTCATTATTTTGACTCCAAACTTGTTATACTAGTCATATATATTATTCTAGTGCTATATACATACTTTTCATAATTTTCTGGAATACTTCATCGGTACGCACTTATACCGTGAGGCAGAACCGGTATCTGCACTTCTCGTCAGAAAAACAACTTTTAACATTATTAATCACTTACAATAATTATTTAAGCTCTCTTATAATTATTCAAGGTCAATTATGGAATTTATCTCTTAACTCATAATTAAATTAATTAAATTCCTAATATAACAGTGCGGGTTCTTACATTCACCCCACCTTTTAAGAATTTTGTCCGCAAAATTAGAGACATACATTTCCTTAAACTCGGGGTATTGCAGGAGAAACTCGTCCTCCCGCTCCCAAGTCCACACTCCTCTGGAGTTCTTCCTTAAGTTTTTTTCCTAATCAATTATGTTCAATAATATTTCGAATTCATTTACACCGTGAAAAGTATAAATATCTGTGATGTGCTCTGCCACAGAGCACATGCTCTCAGCATTTCCTCCATTATTGGAAGGATCCACACAGTTTCACCATCCATCAGAGAATGATATGTTGTACTTATTTTCAACTGAGTGATGAAAGCTCTTTGCAATTGTACTCTGACACAAGAGGTGAACTTCGGGTATCGATCATTGACAATGCTCTCATGTACCCCACGAAGTTCTTATTATCACATCCATTTAGCATTGGGCTAATAGCCCTCTGGATAAGCTTTCCTTTCCAGAAAAATTTGGGCCGACAAGTTGTTATGTCCACAATAACCAAATAGAGTCGACAGAAGTTTAACTCTTCGACCATCCGAGAATGAAATCTCTGGTCAACGTACAAGTAAAGATTACTCCATTGAGGTAATTCCTCCAAATTGACAAGACCGTACGCTCTTTGCTCTGTGCAAGTTCATATATTTGCTTGCATATACTTCACTACTCGGGTCTTGAAATCGTATCAACATCGATGAACAATTCTTTAACTCAACTTTTCATGATCTTGGGTATATACCAATCCATCATCGCCACACGGAACCTCGCAACGTTTCCTAACTCGCCTTCCAGGTCTGAAGTGATCAACATCAAAATCGTCATTCATTTCTCTAGGATCATCAGTCACTCTATCAGCAGAGGTGACCTGACCCCCAATACTTTATTCCTCACAATAACTTGAGTGAGTTTAGGTCATATTCCATGACTCTAGTCGTGGCTCAACTTACAATTTCCATAACTCCTCAGTCTTTAGAATAAAGCCATGATTTCTTTCATAGTACAAAAGTATACTCATGTTCATTTCAGTCAATACATGTTAATTAATATACTCATGCTCATTTCATAGTACAGAAGCATACTCATGTTCAATTCAGTCAATACATGTTAATTAATATACCAATTCGCATAGTAGCATACCTTAGTTCACGTACACCTACAAAATTTTCCAATTCAAATAACATAATAAATAAATACTCTATGCAACATCATACCTCAATCCTCATGTCATCTGCAAAAACGAAAGTCAATAAAGGATGGCACAACATCGATGTAATAACACAGTTCATGGTATTTACTTCATGCTTAGTACTATTCGTGGTGTTTACATGCAATCTACATATGAAACAGATCATTAATTTCATGTTAACTTAGAGTCATGGAGATCACTCAACCCACAAAACTAATTGTACATGCACCTGCCTCATATATACAAGTTCGTGCGTGGCCTTGCCACAAAATCCAAGTGTTACCCATTAACTTCTTAAAGAGAATTTCACATTCTCAAACAAACCTGACTAGAGAGTGTTTCTCACTCACAAGCAATTAGATATCATCTCTTACGTTTTTTAAAATAAAGCACCACCACAATATATAATGGCGTAAGGCATCTTACCTTTCATGCTAGCTTTGGCATATCACTCTTAGTATATTTTACTCATCCCACCACTTGGTAGTTGTAGAGTATAAACTCATATTTTAAGTCTCTTAATGCATTATTATACCATGAGGCAAACTAAAATTTATTGATCCCGGACCACCCGATGAGTCAAACTCAAATCGGTGCCCTCATGGGACTTCCAAGAGTCAACACTCTTAAGATCCAATCCCCAAAGGGAAACCCATGACATAGGTTATCAGCCAAGGAACTAGTAGGCATACCAGTCTCCAGTGTACCTTGTACACAAGGACCACTGAATGAATCACACATCAACTGAGCATCCAATCAAACTCCTCAGAGGCACCCTCTTTGGATACATCCCCTCCAGGGATAGTCCACAATACGCTGATGGCCAATAACCCACTCAATCAACCTAGTTCCTCAGGTTATATTATCAAACACTTCAATACAACATTCAATGTATAAACATAATTCATACATCATGTTATGCAATCACAACAATCCAACACACACAATTTCTCAACAGCCTGTCCGTACCCAAATGATCTCCAGGCTGACCGTGGGTAGACAAAAAGGATCTGCTACGCAGTCCCGACCATCCAACTGAAATACCGCATCCAGATAGATAGATGAATCTTCGCATTTCTCCCCCGTAGTGGTAGTAACCCTCAGAGATTGAGAAAACTCAGATATGGGCAAGTTTAGCCCCACAACAATCGGACTCGAAATAAATAAGTGTGTCGTCCCTAAGTCAAACAATACATCACCAAAGTATCTTCAACAAGAATTATACCTCTCACAAGGTTCGGAGCTCTGTCCGACTGCTGCCTATTCAATGTATAAACTCTGCTAGTGGCAGGTGGCAAAACAGGTGCCACTGTAGGTGCAAGTAGGAATTATCTGCAATGGAATCGCCTGATCCGCTGCAGCTTTCGCCGTAGACGATGGACAATCTCTAGCATAGTGGCCTTCCTTGCCACAGTGAAAACAAACGACCTGCCCGGTAGCACACGACCCAACATAGAATTTCCCACATCCAATATGTAAGAACCCGCACCGTTAATTAAGGAAGTTAATTAATTAATTATGTGAAATTAGGAAATGATTCCATAATTGACCCTAATAATTATTATGAGGCTCTAATAATTATAGTAAGTGATTAAGAATGCTGAAAGTCGCTTTTCGGAAGAAAAGTGCAGATACCGGTTCTGCTAGTCAGTATAAATGCGTACCGAAAAAGTATCCCGGAAAATTATTATAAGTGCATGATAATTACTAGAATGATATATAGGACTTGTAAAACGAGTTTCAAGTCAAAATAATGAGAACTGGTGCCAGAAACTGATACTGGCTATGAAAAGCGCGTACCGGAAAGGTGCTCCGAAAAATAAAATAAAAATATGATAAATCCTAGAAAAATGAGTAGTTTCAGAATCCTAAGTTTGAGATTAAAATGCTAATCGTAGCAATTAAAGTTAATACTGTGTGTTTAACCTTTAAGTGGCTATAAATAGAGATTGACACAAAGACCTAGGTTAATTCCTTTGGTCCTCTACGTGGTGGCTGGTCAGCAGCTGGTGCTCCTCCATTTCTTCTCTGTTTTGTTAGCTTTTCTTCACCTTAACCCTTCAAGACACCTCTTTTATGTGAGATTAGTCACCTCTAGCCTTGTATACCTTGTATGGTTGGCTTGTGAGTGAGTGGGGTGTTGCTTTTTGATAGTTTTAGCTCTGTGTGGGGGTTTCTAGTGCTAAGTTTGAGAGCTTGGGGTGAGGGTCATCTTGTTCTTGGCTTGAAAGGCTTCAAGAAACCATTTTGATGGTGAAAGGTCAAAGCTTGTTGTTGATTTTCGTAGTCTTGGTGGGTCAGAACCTATGTGCTGTGTAGATGACCCCTTGTGTGCCTCATTTTCGGAGTTGTGGTGCATTAGAGGTATACTTGATCATAACTCTTGTCATTTTGATGTTTTAAGCTTGTTTAAGCAATTAAAAATCGTAACTTGAACCATTTGATAAAAGGAATGTGTTTCTGGGTTCATAGCATGTTAATAAACATCTGTTTAAGGAGTTCTTGGACTCCAGATCGAGTTTGGATCATTGGAGGTCGATTTTACCTTTGAAACTTAGTTTTCTGCATTCTGTCGAAGAAGTATTCGAATACTTTTCTGAGAAAATGCAGTAATCGAATACTTCGCGAGACAACAGCGACCTAGTTTAGTAAAAGTGCGATATCTTGAGATACAGAGCTCTAAATTGAGTGAGGTTTGGACCTATATGAAGCTAACACATAGGGATACAACCCTGTAAATTTTCAGATCCATTGGATAAGTGGATTTCTCTCAGTGTATGTTTTAAGTCGAGACCCTATTGCTGGAAATTCAGCTTGTTGTAGGAATTTTGCAAAAATCTTAACCAAAGTTATACAACTCCGATTGAGTCATAAAATATGTCGTTGAAAAGCTTGAGATGTCTAGTTTAACATAGTAAAATCTTAGAGTATTTAGTAAATATATGAATTGGTGGTCGAATACTCCTTGTAGGAGTATTGGAATACTTTTCTGAGAAGAAAAGTATTAGGATACCTTTGAAGAATTATTCGAATACTGGAAAGTATTCGAATACAATGGGGTTTGGTATTCGAATACTGAGGTATTCGGATACTGGGGGGAAAAGTATTCGGATACTTGGTAGTATTCGAATACTTAAATGAAAGTAATCGAATACTTTCTGGAGAGCTGGAGTATTCAAATACTACTCGTGGAGTATTCGAATACCTCCTGCAGAAAACAACATGTAATGAGTTAAAATGAGTAAGAAAGACTTAATCACTTAGTGTAGTCTGTGCTATGATTATTGATGATTAATTATGGTACGGGCAGATTGTGATTGTGCTGTTTGTGGGCCTTGAGCTTGTGTGGACTCTTGGTTTGGATAGCTAGTTTACAAGGTAAGCTTTCGTGTCCTCGGTTTAGCCATTATTGGTTCCACCATGTCCCATAGGGGGATGGTTATATGCATGATGTGTTTTCATGTACTATTTTATTGAAATGCTATGGAGCTATTAAGTGCAATTGCTGTATGATATTTATGTGATGTTTACCTAAAGGGAAGCCATGGGGTGGTCCTTTAGGGGTGGGTACAGCATGGGCTGATACAACATGGGCTGGTATTGTGTGGGTAATAGACGTATTCCTGCACTTCTCTGATCAGTAGAATAGTTATAACCCACATGACATGATTATCTGCTGCATTGCACTATTTTGGAAATTATATTGAATTAATGCTTTTAGAACTTATATTGCACATGTAAGTGAGCTTGGGGTGGAGAATCCTTGAGGACCCCTTGTCTTACTGAGATTTCTGGTTTAGAGATCTCACCCCACGTTTGGGGAATGCTTATTTCAGATTCAGGTAATGTTGGGGTTGAGACCTCAGGCGGTAGGAGGCCGGAGCTGAGTTAGATATTGCTGTTATTATATGCAGACTTATTGGATGCTGGTTATGCATGTTGCTTTTATGCTTTTAGCTTCATCATGACTTTGGATTATCTTGTTGAGACGCTGTGTTTTGGTGAGCATGGGGATTGTCCATGCCACATAGACTTGTTTATGTCTTGCTTTATTTGGAGTTGTAATAATGTATCAGGATTATTGTCCGGGCTACGAGTTGTAGATTCGTGATGTTAGATACTCACTCTATTTATATATTGAGGTATTTCAGTTAGATGTCTATTGCAATTTACATACAGCGATGATTTTATGAAATTGATTAAGTAATCAACTTGGCTAAGTATAATGACTTCATAATTGAAAAGAAAAAGAATATTCCACATTTTTAATTAAGCGCAGCTTAATACGATGTAATGTTAACATACCGGGTATACACGGGGTGTTACACAATACATCTGGGAGTAGGAGGTTTAGCTGCACTCCCTTGAGCCGAATTCCTTTTGAACTGATTTGGCGCTTGCCTCGCAGCCAACTGCTTTCCCTTACCTCTACCTTCGAACTTCCTGTCTCTCTAGGAAGTGAAACTACTGGTTCCCTTAACCTCAGCTACCATGGCCCTCTTAGCCTTGCTCACAATACAGACGTCCTCAATGTCACAGCGCTGTTGAATCAAAGTGTCAAAGTCTCTGGAAGCAGCTCCAGCAATCCTATCACCAATCTCCTCATTAAGTCCCCTACGGAACTTAGAAGCCAGAAATGTCGGGGTAGGCATATCAATACGAAAATGTGCAAATTTGGCCAGTTCATTGAACTTAGCCAAGTACTCGTCCACAGTCATCGAGCCTTGAACCAACCGATCAAAATCTTCCTGTTTCCTCTCCTGCGCATCGTAGGGAAAATATCTACCCAGAAAATAGTCCTCAAAGAATGGCCACGTGATAACATGGCCCTGAATCTCAAAAACCTAAGAGGTGTTCGTCCACCACTCATGAGTATCTCCCTCTAACATGTATGTGGCATCAGCTTCTGGGGATCAGTACACTGCATAACTCTGAAGATCTTGTCCAAAGACTGGAGCCATCTCACAGCAGCAATAGGATCATAAGATCCATCAAAAGAAGGTGGCTTATGCTTGCGGAAAGCATTCAACCGGCGGTCAATCGTATCTCTGTCCTCGACAGGCTCAAGGTAGGTCTGCATAATCCCAGTAGGATGACTGACACCCTCCATATGACTTTGACTGTCATCCTGGTGTCTGGGTGGAGGTGGCGGTGGCGGTAGAGGTGGTGGCGGTGGAGGTGGTGGCGGAGGATGCTAGCCATCAACACTGTCGGTCCTCATATCCTCCAACATGACCCTCATCATGGTCATGTTCGCTAGGCAATTTTCCTCTAGCACATGCTCAGTGGCTTTCCAGTTCGCCTCTCTGATGGCGTCCAACATAGCCTGGTTTGCCATTTTGATGGCCTCCTGGTCGGCTTGTCGAGCCGCCTGCAACTCAGCTAGTGCAGCCAGGACCGTGTTAGACTAACCCTCGCTCATCTCCCAGTTCCACCTAGGCAGTACCGTGACTCTGCACAAGTTGCACAAAGAATGAGTTGATCAGGCCCACTCAATGTGGTCACACATGCATTATCATAGTAAAACCCAAAAGAGAAACACACAAGACAAAACACTCCGCAAGACATCCTAAGTTATCGCAATGCATACAGGCTTTTTCACTAGAAAGTGCTCTGATACCATAAAATGTAACACCTCATGTGCACCCGGCGTATTAAACATGTGGCAGTAGCGTAGCTAATTAAATGCGGAAGCTAACTTTTTCTTTTCAATTATGATGTCATTATTATTAACCAAGTTGATTACTTAATCTTTTTTCAAAATAATGTCTGTATGTAAATTGCAATAAAAGCTAACTGAATAACCTCATTAAATAAATATGTATCTAGTCACGGAACTACAACACGTAGATCGGACCTAATCCTGATTCATTATACATCACGATTCTAAATAAACAAAACATAATCAATGTGGGATGGACAATTCCCATGCTCACCCAATAAGGCAACAAAGCCCAACAAAGTCTCAGCTCAAATAACAGTATAATGACAATAAAACATAATCAGCATCTAAGTACATCAGCATAAATACGCATGCATAAGTCAACTAAGCTCCGACCTCCTGCCGCCCGAGGTATCAACCCCCGAGATACCTGAACCTGAAAATGTGCCCTAAACGTGGGGTGAGATCTCTAAAAAGAGTTAAATTCTGTAAAAAATTATGATCGAAATTTTTGACAGAAATACAAACTCGTTTAGTCAAAATATTCGATGGATTTGTTTTTTTTTTTTTTAAAAAAACATTATTTTCTGCCCACCTTTTTCGAGGGAAGTAAAATGATCTTTAACGAAATATATTTTCTTAAAATTTCAACGAATTTAGGGTTCAATCAAAATTATGAATTTCGAAGGATACAAATGATCAGACGGTATTGAACCCGTAAAAAATTTCGTAAAGGTAAGGTCACAGGTTGGATAGTTTTGCATGCGGATAAGAGTTTTTGTTTATTAATATAATTAAGTTATAAAATTTGAGGATCAAGTAAAAAAGTATTAAGGAATGAATGTACGAAGAGAATAAATACAAAGTAAGAGAAGTTTAGTGAGAGAAAAAGAACGAATTGAGAATTAAGATTTGAAAACTCAAAGGGTTAAATTTACTAATGCAGTTTGAGTTTTCTTTGCTGATTTCTCTTTATTATTCTTATTTGATTCACATTCCCCTTTATGGCGTTTTCTTAGTAGTTCTTAGATGAAACTCACCATCACGAACATCCAGTGGCGGACGCAGATGAGTGCAGGCGCACTTGCATACACAAAGTTGAGAATTTTTTTTTCACATGAGATGTGTGATTCAAGTCAAGTAAAAAAAAGAAAAAAAAAAAAAAAGAAATAAGAAGATTAAAGGAAAAAGGTAAAAATATGTTCAATCTAACCAACCCCTACGATTAAAAGCTTAAAGTTTAAACACTAGCCCATTGCTTTGTCTTTTTTTTTATATAAATCTTATTAGCTCCAAATCTTAATAAACATCAACATTCCCGAAATTCAATCTTCATCAAGTGGAGAAGAATCACACGAGATTTTTCACTTTTTTGTTAAACAAAAGTGGCCAACTTTGAATCAAATAGACATCGATAAAGGTGGATTTTTGATCGATTAACTCCTACAAATATACTATATTTTATAAATGACTTTTTGTGGTGTTTATTTATTTTTTAATTATTATTATCTATTATTTCCTTAAAACTTTACTTTTGAAGTTGAAGCAAAAATTGAATCATGATCATGATCTTTAAAATAAAAAATAAAAAAATTGTGCAGACATAAAGAAAATATCCTAGAACCCCACTGCGAACATCCTCTTTATCGAATGACTCATATTTTTTAAATAAATTCTCAAGTCTAACTCCTCATCTTTGTTTACGTTAAATTTGGATGACATTTGATTTGATGAATTATTAAGTTGGATATGTTTGATTAAGACAACTTAGACTGTTGAGAATAAACCATTTGGAAAGTGTATAGAAATGGAGGGGCCATTCATAAAATTATTTAAGCATTGATAGATAATGATAGATAAAACTGTTTCTGTTATACAAGTCTGTTATTTTCTGTTATTTTACTTTTCCCAACTGCTATGTATAACAGCACTCATGTATCCTTTGTGATCAATCAATACAATAATATTTCATTCAATCTCTTTCTTCTATTTCTATTTTCTCTCTTCACACCGTGTGTGAATCCCTCTCTTTAAGCATCAAGGTCTGATGCCTCACATGGTATCAGAGCTAGCAACGATCCATGGATTCTCCTCAATCATCACCAAGATCCTCTACAAGCAACGAAAATGCAAAGTCAATAAAGCTCATTATGAAATCTTACTCAAATCCAATTGCAGACAAACTTGATGAAGACAACTTTCTTCCTTGCGAGCAACTGGCTCTTGCTTCAATCCATGGGCACAATCTGCAGGATCATCTCAACGAAGAAAAGATCCCCACTCATTTTATAACTCAAGAAGATAAAGAAAACGGAAAAGAATCAGAAAACTATGCAACCTGGCATCAGCAAGATCATCTTCTTGTGTCCTGACTGCTCTCTTCCATGAATATATCGTTTAAGAACAGAATGGTAGGATGCAAATTTATCCATTAAATCTGGACAAGGCTGCAAGTGTACTTTGCTTACCATACACAGGCAAAAGTTAAACAATTGAAAAACCAATTGAAAACCATCAAGAAGAAAGGACCAGCATCAGAATATCTTCTTCAAATCAAGAAGATCATTGAGTCTTTGGGAGCTGTAGGTTTACCATTAACTGGTGCAGAATAATCAGAAGCTATTCTTGATGGGTTGAGTGAAGAGTACACTCCATTAATCACTTCTGCAATGTCAAGATCCCCACCCTTTTCCATAATTGAGTTGGAAGCTTTTCCTCTTGCTCAAGAAGAAATGCTCAAAAAATTCAAGAAGACTGATCCTGTTCCCATTCAGGAAAATGTCACACAAACTAATGTACAACAGGAAAACAGATTCAACAATAATGAAGGCAGATCCTTTGGAGGAAGAAGAGGCAGAGGAGGCCGCGACTTTAGAGGTGGTAGATCACAAGGTCAACCTTGGAATTCTTGGAATCAAAATCGGTTGCAATGCCAAATCTGTGGAATGATAGGACACCCTGCCTTGAAATGTTTTTACAGATTTGATTCCAACTTCCAACCATCATCACAAAATACTCAGGAATCACCAACCTCCTCCACCTCCACTTCCTTCATTTCACAACCCCAAGGCATATATGGAAGGACCTGCATCACTCACTGACAGCTCTTGGTATCCAGATTCTGGAACCACTCATCACCTCACAAATGATCTTGGTAATCTCTCTTCCAGCTCTGAGTATAATGGCTCTGAGCAAGTTCATATTGGAAATGGTGCAGGTATGCATATTCAACATGTTAGCAATTCATTTTTAACCTCATATGCATCTCCTTTTCTTTTTAAACTTGATAATCTGTTACATGTACCTTCCATAACCAAAAATTTAATTAGTGTGTCTCAATTTGCTAGAGATAACAAAGTATATTTTGAATTTTTTTCTTGATTATTGCCTTGTAAAATCTCAGGTCACTAAGGACATTGTCCTCAAAGGCAATCTTAAAGATGGTCTCTATCAATTTTCGAATGTATTAGTTAATAAATGCTCATCTGTTCCTACACCCCCTATAGCTTTGTATTCTAAACATGTTTCTTTTGATCTATGGCACAAAAGATTAGGCCATGCTAGCTCCAAAATTGTTACATCTGTATTACAACAATGTAATCTTCCTGTTTTTGATAATAAAACCACAATGACTAATTCTGTTTGTGAAGCCTGTTGCTTAGGCAAAATTCATCAATTACCTCACTTTACTTCTACCACTTCTTATGCTGCTCCTCTTGACCTCATCTTTTCGGATGTATGGGGACCAGCTCCAATTACTGGAACCTCTGGAAGCAGATATTATGTTTTATTTGTGGATGCTTTTACTCGATACAATTGCATTTATCTCTTGCAAAATAAGTCTCAAGTTTTTCAAGCCTTTTTACAATATAAATCTATGATTGAAACTCTCATTGGCTTAAAAATCAAATCAATTCAAACTGACAATGGAAAAGAATACTTATCTCATGCTTTTATTCACTTTCTGCACACTCATGGCATCACTCATACACTCACCTGTCCTTACTCTCATCAACATAATGGTAGAGTTGAAAGAAAACATAGACATATCACAGAAGTTGGTCTAGCACTCTTGGCTAATGCCAAACTCCCTTTATCATTTTGGGATGATGCTTTTTCAACTGCTACTTATCACATAAATCGGTTGCCATCTCCTGTTACAAATTTTAAATCACCTTTTGAATTGATTTATCATAACAAACCTGATTACAAGTTTATGAAAGTTTTTGGCTGTGCATGTTTTCCTTTACTTAGACCATATAACAAACATAAACTTGATTTCAGATCTCACAAATGTCTGTTTTTAGGATATGCAATCAATCAAAAAAGTTACAAATGCCTCTCCTCCACAGGAAAGATTTATATTTCTAGAGATGTTATTTTTGATGAAATTGATTTTCCCTATTCAATTTTATTTCTTAACACTACTGTTGCTACATGTTGTACGTCTCCTCCTTCTTCTCTTCCTAAAATACCTTGCATGATACCTCACAAGCATGCTTTCTAAAAGTTGTTTAGTTTTAAATTTGTCTATCACTTTAAAATTAATAGAAGCTATCAGGTCTCATAATGATGATGTTTCCCTTTAAACTTAATGTCAGCTCTCAGGATAATGATGATGTTGCCCATTTACACAGTCAGTTTGCACTCGAAAAGGTGAATATACTACAAAAAAACAGGCATTTAGCGGCGGTTCATTTTTGGTATACGCGACGGTTACAACCGCCCCTAATTGCAAAAATGCATTTAGCGACGGTTGTAACCGTCGCGTATACCAAAATGAACCGCCGCAAAATGCCTGTTTTTTTGTGTACCCCTCCTTTTAATATAAGTTGGCTTGGTCTGTCATACGTAGAAACTCAATCCCATTATAGTAATGCCTCATTTCCTTCTTTTTTAAATAGTTTTTTGGACCACGAGTAGGTGCATGTATCACTAAAAGTGTGGATCAATTGAAATGGAGTTATTTCAATTTAACCAATAATTTTAAGTTTGAGTCCTGATATGCAGTTGTGTTAAAAGTATAATAAAAAAATATTGTTGTCCCTGCCCGACTCGATCAAAATAGTCAAATAATCAATGAATTGGTAGAGAAATTTCACAAAAAATAAATTAATATAATTAGAGATCAATTTCATTTTTATAATTGGAATCAAGTTTCTTCTCCAACAATTTTAAAGACATAGCTGACCTATCAAGGGCCTATGATAGGCCAAACTTGACCTAATATATTTAATAAAACAGAATAGGTTTAAGTCTTAAAGAAATCCATTTAAAAAATAGACTATAACTTATTTTTACAAGTCTTACAAGTTACAAGCCTACAAATTGGTCTATATTGTATTTTTTTAATTAAAATAAAACGAAATAAAAAATTAATATTTTTAATTAATAAAATAAAATAATTTTATTTATTTTTTTTCTAATTATTAATAAGTATTGAAGGCTTGATAGGCTTAAATAAAACTAACAAGCTCAGGAAAAACCTTTTGGATTTTTTATATAGGTGACCAAACTTATAATATATCGTCTACATCAAGCTAATAGGTTAGATAAGAATTAAAATATTTTATATAAGTTTAACCTATTTAAATCAAAGTCTAAACTGACCTAATTATCGATTTACATCTCTAAATTCACATATTAAACAAAATAATTTCTTTAAATATTAAATTATAATTTTGAACTCGATTACTTGATTAATACATTTTCCATATAGATTAATTCCGTTGAATCATAATGGCTCTTGCTCGTTATCTTTTTGAACTTTCAAGGACCCATTCCCGGCAAATCAGGCTAGTTATTTTAACCCATAAATATTATTATTTATTATTATTAAGACTCATTATTGTTAGAATAAATATCATCCTCGAAAAAAAATACGGGACCTAATTTAATTCCTTAAAAAAAAATTAAACTAATATCATCCTATGAAATTCAAAATAGTTCCATACTAGTCATTTTGAGAGACTAATACGAGTCTTTATTGAATATTTCAGAGGGACTACGATTCAACTAATTGGATCTATTTTGAATTTTAAATGGACCACAAATTGACCTTTTTTTTCTAAGGGATTAAAATGGTCCTAGTGATTTTTCTGAAAAATTACTTTTTATTATTATTATAAGGCTTCTGTTACTTAAACAAAAAAGTATTCACTAACTCATATTGTTTAAGATCTTTCATCACAATCATTTATGTCTCTCTTTTTTATTTTTTTTGTAGTAATTACATCCACGACTCCTATTTGTTTCTATGAGGATGCGTTCATCACCATAGATTTATATCATGTTTAGTTTATAGTTTTTAAATCAAGGTTAATTTTACTCAAATAGAAATTTCTTTTTCTTTTTATACTCTAATTATAGAAGAAGATCTTAAGTTATATCCAAACACAATTTGTTAAAAGTATAATATATAAAATAATTCATATATCTCCACTTAATGACTTAAACTAAATATTTGATTGCTTAATATGATATTAAACTATCAAGTAGTGGAGAGTTTGATACTTACCATTTCCCATTCATTCACGAGCTTAAACTTTTAAGATATTAAATTTATGAGTCTTCTACTTATATAATAGCTAACTTAATCTATTTTTTTTTTTTTGGGTAAACAACTTAATCTATTCTTAATTAAAATGGAACTCACTGCAACACATTCGGAAAATAGGTGCGATTTCTTTTTTTGGTAATCAGGTGCGATTTTAATTTGGTTTGACGGCTGTTTAAACCGCCCTTGCAAATTTCAATGGCGTTTTCTAAAATCGACAACGGAAATAGCACCGTTATATCAATTTATGAGATTTGACGTCGAATTATATAACCAGCGAAATAACCAACTCAAGATCTAATTAATTTTTTTAAGTAAAGAGCCACTGTAAAACCGCCGCAGTTCTATTTGAAAAATTAGAAAAAAAATGATTTAAAATTTTGCTTTCCTTTTAAACCACGTAGACTCAAAACGATTAAAAAATATTTGCAATACAAAGAGTTTTCAGCTAAAATTTCATTCTAATGATGAAATACATATCAATAATTTGAAAACCAATATTACACCATCCCATCATTACATAACTAAATAGAATTTGGCTTTCAAAAATAAAAGAAATCATAGAGTTGCATAAATGAAATTAGAAAATTAAATATTTAGATACAAGTGGAGTTATTTTTTCAAATTTAAGTGTTAGTGTGCTTGGGGCTGTGAACATCCCATGTGAACACAAGTTAAGAGGTACTAGTAACCTATGATGCGGACATGGATACGGGACATGACACGACACGAAACGCGGACACGTTAATTCTAAAAAATATTATATTTTGACACGTTGGGACACGTTTTGATATTAAATAAAATTTTTAATATATATAATATAATTTATATTTAATACATATAAGAGTCCATAATAAGTCATATAACCAATCAAATATTTAAATTTCCTAACATAAATATAAATATAAATAATTTTTCGTACTTTGTTAATTTTTCATGTCAAATTTCATAACAGGAAAAAGTTAATTTATAAATTATTTCTTTTATATTTAGTTAACAAAATAAAATTAAGATTTAAAAAAAAAAAAGTGTCCAAACGTGTCTAAGCGTTGACCGCGTGTCGGAAAAACGTGTCGGAACATGTCCGAGAGTTGACCGCGTGTCCCCAAATGTTGACTGCATATCAGACGCGTGTCCGAGCGTCTCGGTACGTGTCCGTGTTAAACACGTGCCCCCGACACTCAATTTTTTTGAAAAGTTGCGTATCCGTGCTTTAGAGCTAGTAACCTAAAGTTGTCAATGTAGGAAACTAAATATTTAGATACAAGTGAAGTGGAGTTATTTTTTTTTTTTTTGGAGTTACCCAACCCTAATTACCTCTTTGAGGCGAGTTGGCTCCCTCCGGTATCTCCACAAGCTTCGACTCTTTGAGCCGGCTATGGGACTAATCCGGAGTGCGGGGGTCAGTGATGGCTAAAGGTTCAACCCCCTCCCCAAGAATGCATTCAGCAGGAATCGAACACATGTCCAACTCTACTAACTCAGCGCCAAGGAACCAACTGAGCTGCACCCATTGGGTAGTTATTTTTTCAAATACAAGTAGTTTTGTACTCATTTGAATATTTAAAAACATATTTTTTTTAAAATTAATTTTGAGATAATTTTTAAAAAATATTACCAAATTATTTATTTAGTTTAACTTTTTTCTTCTTTTTGATTCTCTTTGTCTGGTCCTTCAATTAGATTTAAAAATGATCATCGAATAGAATAAAATTATCAGTATGTTCACTTTTTTAAATTCAATTAAATAAAAAGTGATTTAAAATAAATTTTGATCAAATTAAGTTTATGTTAAAATTAATTATAAAATAGCATTAAACTAAGTGTTATGTTTATCTCATTTTACATGAGATAAACAATTTTTCTACACACACAAAAAGAAGTTGGTACCCAATGGGTGCAGCTCAGTTGGTAACTTGGCGCTGAGTTAGTGGGGTTGGATATGTGTTCGATTCCCGCAGAATGCATTCTTGGGGAGGGGGCTGAACCTTTAGCCATCACTGTTCCCCCGCACTCCGGATTAGTCCCATAGCCGGCTCAAAGAGTCGAAGCTCGTGGGGATACCGGAGGGAGCCAACTCGTCTCAAAGAGATAATTAGGGTTGGGTAACTCCAAAAAAAAAAAAAAAGAAGTTGGGTCCCACCACTCTTTTCTCTCTCTCCTCTTACATGTGAGTTCCATTTATACTTTTATCTCTACAATATGAAGTAATTTTTTTTTTACAACATAAGAAAAATATATCCCTTAAACTAATTATAAGAATTTTCAGGTTGACATTGGGAGTTTGTAGGCACGTAGCATGAAAAATGTTATTTAATAGCCATCTCTCAATCAATCAGACTATTCAATTGATTACTTGTACCCAAAAAAATAAAATAAAAATGTTTCATTGTCTTCTTTTTTATGTCACTTCATTACAAAAAGTCTCAACAAGCTCAACAAAACTTTGATGCATCATATGTATTCAATTGGCTCTAAAGCATGGACACGTTCTTTCTTTCAAAATATGTGTGTCGGATATATGTTAGATATAGACACACTTCGACATACGATTAATATTTTGAGACACGCGATCAACACTCTGATACGCAGTTAACCTTTTTAGACACGCGATCAACGTTCCGACACGCATCCGACACGTTTTTTTACTTCTTAATTTTATTTTATTAACTAAAAATAAAAAAAATAATTTATAAATCAATTTTTTTCTCTTATGAAATTTACATGAAAAATTATTTTTGTTTATATTTATGTTATGAAATTTGAATATTTGATTGGTTATAAGACTTATTATAGGCTGTTATATGTATTAAATATAAATTATATTATATATATTAAAAATATTATTTAATATCAAAACGTGTCCCAATGTGTCTGAATATGACATTTTTTAGAATTTATGTGTCGGCGTGTCGTGTCGTGTCGGGTCTCCTGTGTCAGTGTCGGTGTATCATAACAATTGGGTACATTCTGTTTTCAAAAAGAGACATTTTTTTATTGTGGTGAGAAAATATTTTTTCAAAAAGAGACATTCTGTTCCAAGAAGGTCATGGATGAATGATTTTTATGACTTAGTCTTTCTGTCACGTGATGTATCGATTGAACTAAACTCATCTCATTTGTCAAACCTCAACGTTAGCAAAGGCCAAAGCAAATGGATATGGTACTGCCTTTGTTTGTCTTATGTGCATTCACTTTGATTGCAGCTTTACTCGTCTCAAAGTTTCTCTCAAAAGGTCAAACCAAAAATGTTCCACAAGGGTCTATGGGGTATCTAATAATTGGATTAGTTTTCTTAAAACACAGAGGCAAGACAATGGCTCTGAGCAATCACAGAACCAGAAAATTTTGTTTATGTCTATATATTTACTGATAGGGGTTAGGGCACAATGCCTTCAAATTTCTTTTGAAAAAAATTTTAAATGCATTAAAAAATAAAAGAATATAAATAAGAAAAGAAAAGAAAATTTCAATTTAATATAAAATAATAATAATCAAGAGTCAACTAAGCTATTACTTTACTTATTTCATAAACCATGTCATCAAACTTTAATTAACATAAACATATAAAGATCACCAGAGATGGTCAGAAACCATGAATCTTGATCTGGTCCTTTTTGACAAGGCCAGCTTGAACGAGGAATTGAGAAACATTCTTGCGTTGATCACCTTGGAGTTGGATAATCTTGCTAAGTTCCTTGTCATGCACAACATTGTCGTTGCAGCATAGTAAGATTCTTCCTTGAGGATCTTCTCATAGTTGAATTCTTTCTTTAGCCCTTGTACTGTGGTAAGACTCTTCTTCCCATTCCTCTATTGTATGAGAACATGCACATGTTTTTTTTTTCAAAAGTTCGTGTTTTCATTTGGGTCACTTGTAATAGAGTAGGTCCGCCACTAGTGAGTTTCATATACTTTTTTTGTGTGTGTTGCATAAGACAATTTATGTCATATAATATGAGACTAATATCCCCTTTTAAAAATTCAAAAACTTGGGTGAATTCCGATCTTAACAACCTAGATGTGTGAATTTTTAAAAGCACTATAATTACACAATATTAGTTTAAACTGACAAAAAATTAAAGCTATATTTTGTTGCCATTGTCCTCACATGCATAATTTGATATCACTATTGAATTAGTGGCTTTTAAAGTTTGAATCACATCGGTTAGGGAAAACAAATAGAAGATTAATCAATGAATGATCAAATTGTCCATCAATCTATGCCTATAAAAAAAAGGGTTTGATGTTTATTATATTATAGGAGATAAATTATCTCCTATATATATATAAAAGTATATGGGACCCACATGGAGTCATATGAAGAGAAGAGATAAAAAAAGAAAACATGGACCCCACACATTTTTATGTATGTGTAGGATATAATTTTCCTCTTACAACATGAGAGACATTAAATTCAAAAATAATTAAGGAGCTTGATAATGGTTTCATGTATCCAAATTTAGAGAGGAAAACAAAATGTCTCGAGTGTTATTTTGAATAAGGTGTATTCTCGTGATATAAAAGAGAATTATATTGTTCTTTTTTTTTGGTAATCAGAATTATATTGTTCTCTCCTTGCATTTTAGAGAGAGATTGTAATTTCTTCTATTTAATAAAAATCTTTGATTTTTTTCAATCAAATTTTCCATATAAATCTTGTGTATACTTTTTTTTTCGTAAACAAAATGAGGAAAGCCCCCAAGACCAACTCAAGTTAAAACAACTTCACAAAAATTACAGACCAAAGAAAAATCTGCCAAATACAGTGGCAAAATACGAGGGGGAGGGGAGCCAAAAATACACAGATTATCCTCAATTACATGGTCTAGTGGATACTTAGATAACCAATTTGCATAGCCATTACTTTTTCTATAATTATGAATAAGTTGAACATCCCAATCTTTCTGTAACCATGCTCGAATGCGAGCCACCAATCTGGACTCTCGAGCTGCTCCCCCATTTTTGGTGAGCAAAGTGATAACTGAACTAAAATCACTTTCTAAGATGCAACGTCTCCAACCCCTAATCCAAGCAGCTTGAAGACCTTGAGAACACCCCATAATTCAGTCACAAAAGCTGAACGTTGGCCAATATGATACGCCAAACCATGAAGCCAACAACCAGATTCATCTCTTAAAATAGCCCCACAAGCAGCCCCTCCACCATTACTTCTAGTCACCCCATCAATATTTATTTTAATCCAACTAGACTCCGGAGGTTCCCATCTGACAGGAACAATTCCCGTTGATTTTGTAGAACTCATACTCAAATGATTACCCCAAGCTAAGGAGAATTCTTTAACCTTTGATTCAATGAAATGAATTTTGTATGCAAAAAACTCAAGTCCTTACCATGAACAATTTCATTTCTCCACCACCAAACATTCCAAATAGTAACAATAAAAATCATAGACCAGGGAGCATTAAATCTAACCTGGGAATCATTCTTCAAGTTCCTCATAAGCCAAAGATCAAGCTCTGCATCAAAAAAATCATTTGTTTCATCTTGCCCAAGCAACTCCAACCAAAGTTTTTTTGATACTACTACAATCTCTAGCCATATGCAAAATAGTTTCATCTTCCAAACTACACAGAGGGCAGGTAGCAGGGGTCATATTCATTCTGGACAATAAATTCCTTGTTGGGAGTCTATGATGAGCCATCTTCCAAACAAACAAGCTGATCCGATTAGGTACTTTTAACTTCCAAATTAAGGACCATATTGTATTGTCTTGTGTGTCTTCCTCTATATGGTTCATCAAAGCATTGTAAATATTTTTTGTTGTAACCCCACTAGAACTCGGAAGCATCCAAGCAATTCTATCAGCACCATTTGATTCATGAGGAGGAATAATGCTCCTAATAACTTGGATGATTTCTTGAGGAAGGAAATTGGAAAATTTTCCACAATCCCATTCACCCTCACAAGTGACATACTCTTCAACCACTCTGTCAAACTCCAATTGAGGAATAGGAATGATAGCTTTATTTGCTAAGCTACACTCACCATCCACCCATTTGTCTTTCCAAAAATTTACTGATTTACCATCCCCAACATCCCTCCCAAATCAGGCGAGGTTTTAGTTTATTCCAAACAGCACAAATAGACTTCCACAGATAAGAGTTTCCATTCGTACACCTCATCCCATCATAAATATTCCCATCATGAATATATTTAGCTTTTAAAACTTTAAACTAAAGCTGGTCAGAATCATTCAAAAAAGCCCAAATTAATTTTCCAATAAATGCTTCATTCATAACAACAAGCTTTTTAAGTCATAAACCTCCTGCACTCTTTGGCTTTGTAATAACATCCCAACCAATAAGATGCATGTGTTTTGCTCTATTAGAGTCATTCCAGATAAAAGACCTCATCAACTGCTCCATCTCATTACAAATACTCTTGGGAATCATAGTGCTCTGTGTTGCCTTGCTAACAGTTGTGCAAGTAATGCGCGCAAGTATACGCGACAACAAGTAATATAGGGCTGTTATAAGTCCCAGTTATCGTTCCCACAAGGATCGTTGGCGTTTTGAAATGACTAAAATTTGTAATTGCTTAAAGTTGAGTTACTATTTGAAAATAAAAGAAATAAAATTGTAAAGTAAAAATAATTTAGAATGGACCTAAAACACTACTGTTCACTTTTCTTTTAAAATTTTCTGAATTACTTTCCTAAGTTATAAAATAAGAATGAAGAATTAAGCAACTTAAATGACAGATGTGACAAAAATTTTGAAGACAGAATACAGATTGAACTACGAAATAACAAAGGAAATTGGAAAATTTGAATTGATAAAGAGGTTTAAAAAGGTGGGTTGAGTTCTGGTTCTCCTTCCCCACAGTGCTTGAAAAATAATTTGATTAACAAAAAGCTCATTCTAAGATTCTCAGTTAACAGGGCTGTATTGTTAATTTTTAATCTCTTAAAAATTATTTTATCCAAAAGTTGCCCACTTCCATATCTCTATGCCAAGTGGGATTAGGACTCTTGAGATTCAGGTCCAATATTACATGAGGACTCATTCATTTCTGAATTGAGATCCCTTAGATGATTTCTCATCTAAGTCCATGTGTCTAATGCAGAATCCAGAATTAATTGTTTCTCAACAACTAAATCCTAACCAAACATCTGACATTTGGCCAAAATGCAGATAATTTTAAACATTAGAAACAACATTAAACAACTGAGATATAACAATTAAAACCAGAAAATCAAAGATCTAACAAGCACTGAGGTTTGGGTATCACCAAAACCCAACCTCTAAAAAGTTAGCCACTATCCATATGGGTGAGGCTTACACACAGTAACAGAAATAAAGAAATTACAAACAAGAAATGCTAGAAAATAATTTACAGCACTAGCCTAACAACCAGCAATTTCAGTGCTGTAAATGCATGTATCGAGTTCATCAGATGAACCAGAATCTCATTACAAAATAAAAATTAAAAGAAAATAAAAATGGTGCAGAAAGCAAGAACTGAAAAAACGATAAATCAGAATCAGGAATGGGAAGAAGGGGGGTCTTTTGACTCACCCTCTTTCCCTTTTTATAGGGTTCCTTTCCTTCTTTGCGCGATTTTCCTCTCCAGCTCAGCAGGTATACACGCGCTCCTTGCGCGTTACACACCGGTGGTCCCCAACAGCTCCCTCCTCAGACAATCTAAATGGATTGTTGCTCCTTCACCCCGTACGTAAACTTGCGCCCACAAATCGCTCCAGTCTCCACTCTCAAAAAAGTATCCAGCTCATCCACTCAGCAAGGGGTTGTTGTTTTGACGTTTTCTGTATGAGGAAAGGGTGTCTAGGGTTTGGTTAATCTTTCAATGAACCGTGATTGAGGGTCTATCTTGACAAATAAACCAAATACAAAGAACGGTTTGGCTTTGCAAATCGCTTTGTGGTCAGGAACTTTGGTCGGTTGTGTGCTAGGGTTTTCTAGCAGCCCTTTCTCGTTTCTGACTCTGTCTCTTCCTTTCCTTTTGATTTTTCTTCATCTGGCTTTCTTTCTTCCTTTCCTTTTGGGCTTTTTAGGTCCGGCCCATCACTTCCCTGTATTTTTTTCTTTTTCTCATGCTGACTTCTTTCTCTCCTCTTCTTTTCTTTTCTTTTGGGCCACTGATTGGGTTTTAATTCCTCTGGCCCATCTTCTTTTCTAATTTGCTTTCTCATTTTGGGCTTCTGATCAAAGCATTTGCCCAATTTTTCTTCACTCTTTTTCTGCATGGAGAATTAACACTAATTGGGCCCGAACATATAAAATCAGCCCATTAATATCAAAATCAGAAAAATTCACTTCAATGCAATCTTTGGGGTTTTTTTATTAACAAAGATATTCTTTTCACTCCCATTTTAATATCAAATTACATGTTCTAAGTCACAAATAATGGACTTATCACTCTGCATCTGATAGTAAGGTATTGCACCTAGGATAGATTGAGCAAGGATTACTCTTCCGGCTTGAGAGAGAGATAGAGAGAATGAGCCTGCCAACTATTCAATCTATCCTTCATTCTTTCAATAATCCTAACAAACAAATTTTTATTTACTCTACCATGGTTTATTATTGCACCCAAATATCTTCCCACATTAGAGACCCTTTTAAACCGACTCACATCACTAATTCTATTTGCAATATCATCAGGAGTATTTTTAGAAAAATAAACACTTGTTTTCTGTTGACTAACCTTTTGTCCAGATATTTCACCAAATAAATTCAGACATCTCAGAAGAACTTGAATCTGCTCCTCACTAGCTTCAAGAAACAACATCAAATCATCTGCAAAGAGCAGATGAGAAATTTTTGGCTCCCTTTTCCTACTCTAATCGGCTTCCACATGCCACCATTAGCAGCTGTATCAATGATATGAGAAAGTTTTTCCATAGCTAGGACAAACAAATAAGGGGAGAAAGGATCTTCTTGTCTTATACCTCTACTTCGCTGGAATTCCTCTGTCAAGTTGCCATTCCAAATTACACTGGTCCTTGGACTAGAAACAACTGCCATAATTAATTTAATTAAATGACCAGGTACCTTAGTTTATTCCAAGATTAGCCGAATAAAATTCCAATTAAGACGGTCATAGGCCTTCTCCAGATCAACTTTAACTGCCATGAAACACCTTTTCACCTTCATTTTCCTTATAGAGTGAACACGCTCTTGAACAATAATAATATTGTCTTGAATATGTCTCTGCGAAACAAAACTTGTTTGAGCTGGAGACACCACTTTAGTCATGATTGGCTTTAATCTATTTACAATGATCTTGCTAACAATCTTGTAAACCACCGGGCAAAGAGAAATAGGCCGAAACTGAGTAACCAGAGATGGATTCTGGACCTTAGGAATAAGAACCAAAAGGGTGGAATTAATAGAAGCCAACATATCAGGGTAATTCCAAATTTGCTGCACTAGGGAGCAAACTTGTGATTTAATAAGTTCCCAATTTTTCTTATAGAAAATGGCAAGGAAACCATCAATCCCTGAAGCTTTAAAACTGGCCATGTTGAAAATCGTGTGCTTTATTTCCAATTCAACCGGATACTTACTAAGGCAGTCCATATCACCACTAGAAAGAGCTGGCCACAAATTTTCAGAAGTGATCCATCTTCTATACTTAGCATCTTTAGTAAAGAGAGTTTTAAAAAAATTACAAGCTAAAAACTTAAGCTCCTTTATTTCAGAAACCCAGGCACCATTGTCATTTCTGAGTCTAAAAATTTTATTTCAGCTCCTCCTAACAATTGTACTTCGGTGGTAGAATCTTGTGTTTCTATCCCCATCCACTATCCACTTTTGGCGAGACTTTTGGTACCAGAAAAGCTCCTCTTCTTTAAGGACATCTAGCAGAAAACTTTGACAATTATCCTCCATTCTCTTCAAATTATCTGAATCATTCAGCTCACGCTCACCCTGAATCTTAGCAATTCTGTTAACAACACTACTTTTCCTTCTATCAATGTTGCCAAAAACTTCTTTGTTCCACACTTTAATATTTGGTATTATCCTTTGCAACATATATGGTAAATCAAAATCATGATCCCACTTTGCTTTCAGAAAATCATTAAAGGAATGGTGCTCCTGCCAAACTGCAAAGAAACGAAATGGCCTCATGCTTCTATCTCTGGTATCTTCAAAAAGCTTGATAGTAAGAGGATTATGATCAGATAGCAAACTGATGTGCCTCTGGCAAGTGTGGTTTTTCCATGTTAAAATTGATAAGAATTGGGTCATAAGAGAGCAATTTAAATGCATATTTGCTATTTATATTGATTCTTTCTATATCAATAATATTTATCTTTTGGTTGTGCTTTTACAGGAAAAGAGGAGTGAAAATTACAAATTACAAAAAGTCTGTTGACGCAACTCCACACTTAGGAAATTTCACCCGGGTGCTGCGCAGGCCAAATACCAGAGAAATGGCGCGGACTGGCACCGAATTGGCGCAGACTCGCGCCAGATCACGGAAACTACAGCGGAGCCTTGTGCATGGCGCCACTAGGCGCCCAAGTCAAGGGAGGATTTGTCTACAAAGTTCTTTGCAGAGTTCTTTTCCATGGAGAGATACAATCAAATGGTGAAGGATATCACCAACTTCACTCAAACTGAGGGTGAAACATTGTGTGCAGCCTGGAACAGGTTCAAGGACTTGATGAGGAGGTGCCCTCATTATAATTTGACTGCTGGTAATCAAGTCAGAATATTTTTCAATGGCACCACACCTGAAGATAGAATGGTTTTGAATGGTGCAGCTGGTGGCACTATTAAAACCATGAGGGCGAATGAAACTCTGGAGTTGATAGAGAGGATGGCCAGGAATGAAAATCAAGGGGTATCTTCAAAGTCTAAGAAAGGTAGCCTTCATCTAGAAGGTAATGAGTCAGTTATGGCTGAGAATAAATTGCTAGCTCAACAAATGGCTAGTTTGACTTCCAGGCTTGACAAGATGCAGATCACGGGAGTTCAAGCTCAGTCTGTTGCTTTTGTCTGTGACTACTGTACGGACAGTCATGCTCCTAATGAGTGTCCATCTCTTGCTTCTTCTGATTCACCTCAACAAATGCAAGTGAATGGTATATGGTATGACCAGCGCCCTCAGCAGCCAAATCTTCAGAGAAATCAGAATTTTTCTGGTGGTGGTAACAATTTTCAGCGGAGAGCTCAGGGAGTTGGCATGGATTTCAATTCTAATAATTATACTCAGCCTTCACAGAATCAACAACGAGAGCCTGCTGAGTGGGAAAAAGCCTTTGCATAAATGGCCAAGACTTCTAATGAGATGGCTCAGACCACTAATACCTTTATGGAGGAGACTAGAGCCAACTACAAAAATACAAATGCTTCCATAAAGAACCTGGAGAACCAGATAGGCCAATTGGCAAAGCAAGTTTCAGAAAGAATTCCAGGTACTTTTCCTAGTAACACAGTTACAAATCCCAAGGAGGATTGTATGTTTGTCACAACTAGAAGTGGAAAAGTGGTAGCAGCTCCAGAAAATCCGAGAATAAATATGGAAGCTGAAAAGAAGCTAAAGGAGGTTAAGGAGCCAGAAAAAGAAATTAAAAAACCTGCTGAAGTGGAGAAGCCAGTTGAAAAGAAGAAGTTCGAGCTGAGTCCTGAATATGTGAGAGCCATGGCACCTTATCCTGACAGATTCAAGAAGGAGGATCAGAAGCAACAATATGGAAGGTTTCTTGATATATTCAAGAAATTGCATATCAATATCCCTTTTGCTGAAGCCTTGACTAGCATGCCAAATTATGCCAAGTTCATGAAGGATTTGTTGTCAAGAAAGCACAAGTTGCAAGAATGCCAAACAGTGACACTCACTGAGGAGTGTAGTGCTATTATTACAAAGAAGTTCCCGCCTAAGCGTCATGATCCAGGGAGCTTCAATATTTCTGTTGAAATTGGTAACAAAAAAATTGGCAGAGCATTATGTGATCTAGGGGCTAGCATTAATTTGATGCCCCTTTCTATTTGTAATTCCTTGGGGATCACTGAGTTGAAGCCTACTTTAGCATCTCTTCAACTTGCTGATAAGTCTTTGAGGAAGCCTAATGGTATTATTGAAGATGTTCTTGTGAAGGTGGACAAGTTCATCTTTCCTGCTGATTTTGTAGTGTTGGATATGGAAGGGGGAGCTGAAATGCCTCTTTTGTTGGGTAGACCTTTCTTGGCCACTGCTCGGCCACTAATTGATGTTGAAAAGGGGAAGCTTGAGCTAAGAATGAATGATGAGACCGTTACCATTAATGTCTTTGATTCTCTAAAACAGTCTTCTCACAAAGATGATTGTTTTAGCCTTGAAGTAAAAGAAAAACAAAGTGCAGCGGATGATGCCAAGGAAGATGGTGCCATAAAGGTGGAATTGGAGGAGCTTCCTCAACCTCAGAAAAATGTCTTCTTGACTAATAAGGAGGCGGTGATTGAAGCATTGAAGGAAGAGGAAACTGAATTGAAAAATAAAGATCCCTCTTCCCATACCAACAAAATCCCCAATGAGGATGATGACAAACATGGGAGGAAATCCAAAAGGTGGCGTCATCCTATAACGAAGAAGGTATTAAGAAAGGAGGTAGTGAAACTCTTTGAAACAAGTAGGAAGAGACATCAAGAGCTGAAGTTTGACAAGAGACACCGAGACTCTATCTCTCGGAAAAATCAAAATTTCAAAGAGTTCTTAACATGGCTCCATGGTTTGGAGCGAATCTGGGAATGGTGGTCTCATACACCAAGGCAACCAGTACCACCGGACCTTCCATTTGCTGAGTCATCCCACGCTGCTGAGGGGGATGACATGGAGGGTTGAGTTTATCTCCTTGCTGATGGAGATCTTGTATATTAGTTTATTTTTCTGTTTATCATTTTTCTTTTTAGTTACTTTGTGTTAGTATATCTTTCTCTGATGTTTTAATGTGCGCATTATAGTTTCTTCTATATGCCACTGTTTGTTCTATTGTGCAGGTTTTTCTTCTTCTTGTGGTTTAATTATTGCTGAGGACAACAATTCTCTAAATCTGGGAATGGTAGGCTTGCACCTTAGAACTGCTGCAATGCTTCTATCAGGGGAGATATTCTAACTCTTTTAATTTTCTTAGTTATTTTTATAGTATTTTGTGTGCTATATATTAAAAAAAAAAATTATGAGCAAGTCCCAGGTTTAGATATGCTTTCCCTAGTTAATTTGCCTGATTCATCCTAGGAATCATGTTTTGTATGTACTTCTGGCATAATATTGTATTGGCATGAGTAGATTTCATGATTGCTCGTTTGTCTGAATTTTGTGCTTGAATGATTAATGATGCCTGATGTTCTTTTAGAGGTCTAGCTTAACATCATAGCTGGTGAGGTTTTGTGCTTAAACACTTATTTTATTCTGAGAGACCTCACTGTGATAGCATTCTAGAACTTGCTCTGTTTCTCTGTTATGCATGTATTGATTGATATAATAAAGGCATTTTGTTCTTGTTAGCTATTGGCCAAAAATAACTCACCTGAATGAATTTTTTTCCATTGTTAGCCCCTTGAGCCAGAACCTATTTGTTGTTAAATGACCTGTGGCCTGATTGATGGCTTAGCCTATATCCATATGACTTACCTTGATTGAGATTGAATTACTGAAATGCTGAAAAGAAAACAAATAAATTGAGGTAAGCTCCACAGAGGTCAAATAATTAGGGGAGGTAAAATTTCATCTGTGCCCTTAAAACAAAAAGTTTTGAAAAAGAAAAAGAAAAAGAAAAAGGGTGAATGTAAAGAAAAGGTGGTTGAAAGGAATTAATTCCCGAAATTCTGTGGGAATGTTAGTGGAGCAAAATCATTAAGTTGAAGGTGTTAAAAATGAAATAATATCAGTTTTCAATCTCAGTGTTGTTTGAGCTACTTTCCATATATTCCTACCCATTAAACCCGGCCAAGTTACAACCTGTGAAGTCCTTTTGATCAATTATGCATGTGTTAATGTTCCTCATCTTTAGGAACTTGAGAATATGATCAAGCTTATGGTAATGTTATTGCTGTGATGGATTGAGTGATTGTTACTCCCTTAAACACTTGAGTGCTGAGCGTTATATGATTATCTTGGTGAGGGGTGTTCAAGTTAGACTCTGACATTTTCATGAGAATAGAAGGCATTGTTAGGAGTTCTTTGCATTGATTCAGTCATGCTTAGCATAGTGATCTCTTGATTGTCTGTGTGATATTGTGTTGGAATAATTGATTGTTTCCTGGATTGAGTCTTGTACATTGCTGGTGACAGCAACGTTTAAATCTGGGAATGATTTGATGTGCCTCTGGCAAGTGTGGTTTTTCCATGTTAAAATTGATAAGAATTGGGTCATAAGAGAGCAATTTAAATGCATATTTGCTATTTATATTGATTCTTTCTATATCAATAATATTTATCTTTTGGTTGTGCTTTTACAGGAAAAGAGGAGTGAAAATTACAAATTACAAAAAGCCTGTTGACGCAACTCCACACTTAGGAAATTTCACCCGGGTGCTGCGCAGGCCAAATACCAGAGAAATGGCGCGGACTGACACCGAATTGGCGCAGACTCGCACCAGATCACGGAAACTACAGCGGAGCCTTGTGCATGGCGCCGTTAGGCGCCCAATTGCAAGAAGATGGCTCCACTAGGCGCCCAAGTCAAGGAAGATGGCGCCAAGTGGCGCCCAAAAAGGTGAAGGATGGCGCCAACTGGCGCCATGTCATCAAGAACCGGTTCTGACTTTTGGTATTCGAGGCAGCAACTCCGCGCGTATTTGCGCCAAACCGGCGCCAACTAGCGCCGGGTTGCGAGAAAATAACACCGTCTTTCCGCGGGGGTATTTTTGGAAGAAGGAAAAGAGTCCTATAAATAGGATCTTTTTGACAGAATTAGGGATTCCGACCTATTTCTTCAGAAGGAGACCGACGGCAGAGCTCAGGATGATTCTTCTACAGTTCTTCTTCTTCTCTTTTCTCTGTAATTTTATGCTTTTGAATATTGGATTAGTTTTAGCCATGATTATGCTTGGCTAGTTCTCTTTTATTGTAGTTAGGGTCACGAGCCCTATGTGAACCCTTGTTACGATGGATTGATTTAGTTTTATTCATTTATATAATTATCTTTGTCTCTACCTTGTGCGTATTTCCTATTCTCTTTATTAGAACTGATCAATCTGATAGTTGGGAATAGTTTGAGGGTTAGAACCCTAGATAGGAATATTGGGGTTTTGATCTTGAAAGGGGGTAGGACAACAATTGGTATGCGTGCTAGGAATAGATGTGTATTTAATTGCGGATGCTTAAATT